>NC_092270.1:2182784-2310284 GCF_036320965.1 Panulirus ornatus
GCTAAGCATAGCCTAATTTCTAATTGGGGTGGACAGGTCAAGCTGAGTTTTATCAGGTAAGCCGACATGAGATCAGACGCTTAAATGTGAAGTTTATGGATATTGTAGTTACTGTGTGCGTCGTTGTATAAATTTGTTTATAAACTACAATTTTCTTAAGATTAAGTATCAGATTATATCAGCCTAGCACAGTGCAGTCATACTGTTCTACTCCCCTTGTGTACGACGTTACGACAATGAAGCTTGAAGTTCGACCCTTGAACAAGAGAATGCGACCCTTGACCACGACGGCACGACCTTAGAATACAGTGGTACGATCGTAGCATATGATAATGGCCTTGTGTTTAACTTGATCTTTATGGGTCAGGTCAAAGGAATGTCATCATATACCCAGGGGGTTGGACCATCCAAGTTAAAGGGTTTATTATGATCCAAACTATTATAGAAACGTAAGGGAACTAGAGATCAATATGTCTTACTCGTCAAATCCCCCCGATCTTCTCCCCGAACTTCTCTCGTGGGCACATTGTTATTTGTTAAGTTTCTTATGCACCTTACTTCTTATTAGTTCAGTAAAAACCAGAATGTGGACGACGCAAATCAGACGCATGAAAATAGAAAACAGTATGCTTTTGGCTAAATCGATTCAAAGTACTGAAACTCGATCTTTCGTGGGAACTAGGCTGATATGGTTGATGCGTTTATTTCGTAATAGGTTGCCCACGTCCTCTTGTGAAGGAGTATGTTTATCAAAAAAAAAAAAAAAAAAGATTGGTGTTAATAATTTGACAAGAAATTGAATAGCTTTTGATTAAAATTTGGGACAACTTTTCCTGGTAGCAATTTCTGAAGGGTGCTATAATAATCCAGACATATTCCCAACATAATTACCCTATAGCCTTGTCACATTGGATACGATATTTTAGTTCCTCACGAAAGGTATATGGTAATCTACCAAGAAATCAAATACCTCCAGATGTATTATCATGAATTCGTAAAATTGCCGTATTTTGTGTTGTTTGACTTATGTTTCAAGGTGTCTATCCTGGAATATGGTAACATTTTGGGAAGAACTGTTCAGTTACCCTCGGAGTCCATGTACACATACTTGTATGCGCACACGTCAACACCTGAGCTAATTTTTACAACCGTGTTAACTTTTCAGGCTGCGTTTGACATATGGTTATGCAAGTTCATATGCATATGCATTGTGACACGCACTTCAAGCTTAGCTCCAAAATTTGATCGTTTTAGCGCCTCACCGAACTTCGTAATCATTTCCTTTTCTAAGGAAGTCGTTAGGGCCAAATTCCCCATTATGCCAAGTTTGCTATGGCGAAGGGCTGCAAGACTAGGGCGGTCCATGAATACAATGTCACACCATTCCTTCTGCTCATAGACATCATTTACAATTTGTTTCTTGCGTCATTTGTCATATCTCATGTACCCACTTCTGCCGGAAAATATTGTTCTTGTGTGTGAAGGAACTGTAGGTAAATCAAGAACACACATAATGTAAAGCAAGTGCTGTAAACCACAACTTTACCGATACAAAGCTGCCCGAATATTCTGATCGGTAGAAGTTTCCTTGGTTGTCTGATTTAGTCTTAATATGTAGCCCCTGCTTTCAGTGGCGCCCCTTGAGAGGGGTAGAAACTATTTGTTTTCGCAGCTGAGGGTGTAAACTTCCTGATGCAGGCTGCAACAGTATCATGGAAAATAGGAGAAGGTCAGTATGATAGAAATCTTCCCTCCTCACCATCAACCTCGCCAACGATTCCACTTGGTAATGTCAGAATACCTGCGTTTACGGTACACCCACATGCTCATTAACAATGGCTAGGTGTACCATATTTTCCTTGAATATCGCATATTTACCTGCATACCATGCATGAACATAGAAGTCAGCTTGTACACAGCTTATTGACCATGCGTCTGCACGCGCGGGCCCTCCGCGGATGGGCCTGCATGCATTCAAGCTGTTCATGCTTTCCTCAGGGCTGGTTGATAGACGAGCTGATGTGTTATGTGTGAGTGTATCTTTGTGTACACACACAGGAATAAAGACATAGTAAATGTATACGAGATTAAGGTTATGAGACGGGGAAACACGTGTGTAAAATTCTCTCCTCGGAATACGCAGAAATTAATGTGAACACACACACCTTTTCCTGGGTACGCCTGTCGTCGGCAGACCTAAACAGCAACTTAATTTCCGTTATTGCTGTGGCCTCTTCTCGATCACAGCTTGTCTAGGATTATCACCTATAACCCGTACCAACAGCGGTCCTTAACTGATAATCACTCCCTTTCATATAAATCATGTATTGAAAAATTTCATAGCTATGATTATAATCATTATCGGCGGCGTGGTAGGGTACGGGAGAGCGGCACAAGGCCGCTGAAGTTACGAGACGGGATAACTAGCTCGTCAGGGGACGATGCCAAGTTTGGCGGCGCGCCGTGTTCTCATATCATCAAATTCGAGAAGTTTCGTGGCTTTCAGGAGGTATCAACGAAGGCACCTCAAAGTCATAGTTTGCGAAGCGTTATAAAGACTCACAAAAAAAAAAATTAAAAGAAATCGGAGCAAATGGGTGTGGAAATAACAAACAAACAAGGAAAGGGTGCTGCATTTAAAGTTCCGACTTGCAGAATTCAAATGTTGATTTCTAAATGAAGAATGGTATTTGTTGAGGATAATGAATCAAACGATATGGAGAAAACATCTTTTATTATACAATCGTATCTACCATCTTTGGTGTTCCTCACTTCCGTGGAACTCCACATTATCAAAGTCTGCGTACAGTGACAAACTATCAGTCTTCCGTCTATGTTTCCTTTACATGTTTACAACACACAATCATTAGATGAGTAGGCATATGTAGTTTAGCTTGTCTAATCAGTATCACAACTGCTACAATGATTCACATTTTTATCTGCCCAAAATGAAACTTCAAAATCACCCTGGCTATGATAATGGTGACATTATCACTTAACAGATTAACTGGTTGAAGAATATATGAGACAAATCATCTTCCTTTTGTTGCTAAAGGCCTCATCGCGCGATGCAGGAGCCTAGTTGCTGCTCCCACACCGGCCATAATGACAGCAGTATTAATGGACGCAGGTCAGCGTACCTCAATATGCTTAACAGCTAAATTTTATACTGATCATGTGATGTTACGAGTTTTCGAATTTATTGATTGCAAAAGTGCTGATGGTAGTCTATCCAAGGATGTAAATCAACTGCGCTTGTTAACTTGACGAAGTGTTATCAACACCAAAACAAAGACACTTTCGCACTCAACGTAAGACCAACATTTGACGAATTACGAGAAACAAGAATTAAGCTAAAGTTATACCTCTTTTTTCTTTAAGAAAAATATCCCCTTTTTTCTAGATTACAAGTTCATGTACATACATATACCTAACGCAATCAGGGAAAGACCCCAGACCTGTATGTCTAGCCTTGGGCCACTTGCCCTTGTCCTAGCACACCAGTTTTGTAGACGACCTTACAGAGGTAAGTGTTGTAGTTGGGAATATGCCCAGACAAACTGTGATTCAACTGCCACATGGGTCAAACACTCATTTTACAGTGCGGTTCGGTAGGGCGGGTATACCTTTCGAAGAAGGTGCGAGGACCTCATCCTGTCAAGCGTTCCAACCCATTGGCCACGGCCCAGTGAAGCAAATTATTACCTAAAGGTAACCTCTGTTAAAATCCACCTTCGCCAGACGTACACCACAATAATGGGTTTAGCATCATGCATATAATTTTTTTTGATAAAAGTGGTCATTGAAGAAAAAGGAAATGTGTATAATATTTCATGAATGATGGATAAGGATGTGTGAAAGCAACATTTTGTAGATATTATTTTACTCTAGAATCCATTACGTCAAATAAAAAAGTGAGCATTAAACAGAGTTAAGTTTCGTTTCACTCTTAGAATCTTAGACTAATGAGAAGTGCTTATGACGATGGAAATTTTTAAAGATGATGTCAGACCAAACTTGTACGTAAAAGTTTTGGCGTTTTTGTTGCTGACACATCGTGTCCCATGTCGACTTTCCGTTATCTGCAGAGACGTTCTATAAAACAATGCAGTGAATATTCTAGGCTTATTATCACAGCCCTTAGAACCATTGCGTTGGTCAGACAAAACGAATTTCCAACAATTAGTCCACTTAAACAACAGCCAAATATGTATTCGCTAACTATTTCCAGTGGCTTAATCAAAACTTGACAATCTTGCTTCCTATATCTCTCATACATTCTTTGGCACAACGAAGAATTTAGATAGCGGAGAGAGAACTGGTGGTGGGAATGTTATGGCTATAGTCTCATCTGCGATTGTTGGTATGCGTTCTTCTTTGTTAGGAGGATTTGACGTTAAAGAGTTTTACGTGCTACTGCTGAAATTGTCTTACGTACTGTTATCAGTTTTATGTTGTAGGCTCAGACGCGGTGAAGCAAGAATGTCAAATCCTTGCGAAAGGTTAGATATGGTTGATATATGTTATTATAAGCCATTGGAGGGGAACGATAGGATGCTCTTTTTAGGTCATACTAAAGCTAATCAAGTCGACTCCATTTGTCTCAAGGCAGTCCGGTCAACTCAGGTGATACCTATTCAAGAGGCTGAAATACTGCACGGCTATTGGTATTAGACGTGAAGGTGTGGAAAACGGACTTTAAGATATGCTTTCGCTCAGAATGTAAGATAATCGTCGGTTAGAAAAATATTTGGATGACTTTGTAGTACATTATCAGTGCAACAAATGGATACCTGCTCTAGTCATTACGCTCTTTACCAAATTCGTGGCTCATTATTCGTGGTGGATAGCTAATAATTACGCAGATTGTTCAGTGATAGATGCATAAGAGCTACATATGCTTTACTGGGACTTACAACTCTGAACAGTATCGTGTGTGGTAACTATATCGAAAGGGGTTTTCTGATTTAAGTTGGACGTAGTTAAACCTCACCACACCACGGTCTTGATACAGCTTACCCAGTGGATGAAATTTCCCACGTAAACTGTCTTCAAGCCTCGCTCTTTCCCCTGCACCATGTACTGCAACAATTGCTGATGTCGGTGGAATTAGATAAACTTTGTAAAACGTTAAACTCCTTAAAACATGGCAGCACAACCTTTGAGCACGATGGTACAACCCATGACTTTTGACTTGACCCTCAAAGGTTAGGTCAAAGACCAGTCCATCGTATCCTAGTGTCGCACCATCGCGGTCAAGGGGTATAGTGTTCTCTTACTGGCTTCTGTAACAGAATAAAGTAGAGACTGGAATTATCTGCTCATGCACTTCTCTGCCATTCTAGATTCATTATGTTAGAAAGCGGTCCAATGTTCAGATAAAGCCTACATAACATTCGTATCTAGGATTACAAAGAGACATATTAGCTTCATTAAGTATAATAGATTGTGCAAGTTTGTGGTAATAAGATTACTGGAAATTCCTGTATTGTCATATGGCTAATTTCCTTAATGATTTTAATGTCATATTCAGCATCATTTCGAGGGTGGGATGGGTAGCGTATAAGGGAAGGATTGAGGCAGGAGACCCAGCCGGTGCGAGAGATTTAGGCTGAGTGGCCCAGGATGCAGCCTCGCGCCGACCACAGCAACGTCTTGATCCTGTCTCTGATGAGCTTGGTGCCGTCCCTGCTGAACCTTTCCCCGTGCAGGTGGCACGGCTTGCCTCGCTGTTGCTCCATACAATCCAGGAACTCCTGCAGGAAGCAAAGGCCACACTTTTCATTGAAGTCGACGTGACACTGGTAAAAGCATGCTTCAGTGTCGAAGTTCTATTGATTTGTAGAAGTAAAATGATGACATGTAGACGGTAATGGTTAAATTAGTTTTGACACTGGAAATATTATAAGTAGAGAGAAGGACGAAAGAAGACTTGTCCCAGTCCCAAAGCATTGCAGCTCGAGGAAGGGAGGGACTATAACGATCAATCCTCATGTCCCAGAATAGCAACTGGAAAGGAGCAGACAGTCTTGTGCCAAGGCCCTGGTCTAAAGGGTTCAGAACACTCTCGGGCAGCTAACTAGAGCAGCGGCAATATGATAACTGTTGAACAGAGAGAAAAGCAACACCATAGCAAACGAAAAAGGGATACTTGAAAGGAGCTGACTGTAGGAGAATCCTAAGAGAGGGAGTATGATCCTGGGGGGGACGGTGGTAGGATCCTGGAATAGGAGGGATACTAACCTCCCTGATCCTGCAGGTCTCCTGGTAGCCGGGCTCGTGGCTGAACTCATCGATGACCCTGGTGCCACACGTGTGTAGGTTGCGGGCGTGGCAAGCCTCTGGCGGGGACACAAGACACGGGGAGGTTACTCTAAGTCACGTAGGATGACTAGCTGGCACCTGGATGTCTCAGTGACGTCTGGCAGTCTAGGTAGTTTCGTGGAGTGTGTGTGGCATCTGTCAGCCTAGCACATGAAGTCCTCTAATTTGATGGTCGAGTGTGGCAATTGAAGTGTGACAGTTCCGCGTGAGTCAGGTGGGGTGTGACATTGTAAATATGACATTCAGCGTGAGATACAGGATGTGACACTGTTAAGTATGGCTTGAGTATGATAATTGGGTTGAATGAGCGCCAAAGACAAGTATGACAGGAGTGGCTCGAGCCGAAGTGTCAGTCAGGTTGAGTGTATCGGGCGAGTTATCACCCGATAGAACAGGTAATCACAGCTAAATTTTATATTCTCCAGAAAATGAAGCTAATACATAAAATAGTATTTGGCAACACATAGAAACATGCAGAAATATATCATGCATACACTTTATATATATATATATATATATATATATATATATATATATATATATATATATATATATATATATATATTGTGTACTGCTGCTACTGCACATCATGAATATCACTGACTACACTACATTACCAGTTCTCATACTACTGTACATGCGGGAATAAAAAATGAAATGTATAAGTTGCTGAAAGACGTTGTCACTAGTTCTGCTGGAAAGCCGAGCAGGTATGGCCTTCTGGTTAACCCTCAAACCACGACTTGGATATTTGTTATAGGCTACGCTTGTTCCACTGGTCTATGCCACTGGAAGAAACGTAGTGGATTATCAGTATAGTAAGGTAGAGTAACCCTCCCACACAACCTAGACCAAAGGAATCCTACATAAGATGAAACGATCCATATCCACAAGTCAAATCCCAAACCCGAAAACGACGATAAAGATTCATCCCAAGACAATCCAGAAATTCCCCACTAAATAACTTTTTCATTCAAACCATCCCATTAAACCGTAAAGCTCAAGATAACTCAGACTAAATCTTAAGAAATAAACTCTAAACGATCATCAACCTTCCCAGCCGCTTTAAGCAAGAATAATTTAGCATAACTGAAGTCAACGCGGCATGACTGTCTAACTCATCATAACCCGGACCCACATGCAATTCACTCGAGCACAGCCGTAGTATCCAGTTGCTTTGCGCCATACAACTGTATCCTGGTTCTGGCAAGGCTGCCCTAGCATCGCCCTTAGCCTGGAACACAGTTTTGGTTGTTATCACTAGTCGTATCTTGTTCTTCATTGCATCTTATGCATTATATCAATCAATGGATATGGAGGTTTACCGTTTTTTAGTTTTATTCGCTATTCGTCTCAATGAAGTGTAGGTAATATACCTAGCAGGTGCGTGGTGGTCGCTGATGGGATCCCAGCAAATATGGCATTTTTATAAGCATTATAATTTTATGCAGAACAATTGCAATTTTCTTTTTTGGACATGTGTAAGTACAAGTTGTACAAGGAAAGAACGAATGTTGTCGAAAGTGGACGTCTCTTATAGGCGCTCAACAATGACGTATTTGGTGACATGAAACTAATAATCATTTTCTTTAATTGCCTTAAGTTTCGTGTGCGTCAGATGCGGTTGTTACTTTGCTGATTGGTTGAAATTTGATCGAGCGCATTTTAAGGGCGAGAAAATTATTCGCTCATTTGCGAGGTGGAGAAAAGTCAATTCGTAAGAAGCCTAGCTTAAGTAAGAGTGTTCTAAAATTCTGGATTTACTAGTGGTCGTCAGTGACGGTTGAATTGTGTTACATGACTTGTTTTCGCCATACCTTCTTAACTAAAGATGAGGAGGACAGATTTAAAAGCAACTGTACCCGATACCAAAGTGAAAGGGTGTCAGGAGGCAAAGACCCCGGCTATGAATTTTGGTAAGTTTTGCTCGTTAGATGAGTTGCATCATCTTGGTTTGTCTAGTATGGTTTGTTGGGATTACTTGCCAGGAACCTGGCTCTCGTTTAGTGAATTACATGTTTTTGTGACCTTAAATTAGCAAATTTTTCCAATTAACCCCACATTCTTCCTGTTTTTCGTAGCCTTCACACTGTCAGCTGTAAAATCAGAAGCAAGTATCCTAGATATTATCGAACACCAGAAATATATCCAGCACCATTAAAAGCTCAAGATCACTACTTTTTTGCTTCAAAATTGCTAGCGATAAGCGCGCCTATTAAGTATAATTTGATATATATATATATATATATATATATATATATATATATATATATATATATATATATACAATCTTTTATAATTCAATGTGAATAGCTTTTGTCGCTAATAATATTACTTTTACAGTATACTATAAACATTCAGTAGGCTCTTCTGTGAGTTGTACAGCAATGGTTAGTACAAGTTGTTATTATACAATATGAATATCATGCTGTCGATATCATTCATATACACCAAAGAAGAATAGAAATGTATGAACACTAACAAGCCAGGCTGGAGCAAGTGAAACCGTGAGAGATGACAAAGAAAAAAGTTACTATACTCTCAGATGAAGGAAGACAAATATTTTTTCACATCAAGATCAAGTTCAGGGATAGGATTGGATATGATTTATATGGGATTATTGGCGATGCAGCCTGGTGGTAAAATAGTGTATGATTTACTATGTAGTGCAAGATGTGGTAACTATAAAACAAATGGAAGTTAATAAGGGATATTTGAGACACCATGTGGAATAGTAGTGCTTGAATATACCGCTTGTGGTGAACGATTTAGCGTACTTGCTTCCTCAGCAGCTGCTCGTTGACGGAAACGGGCTAGGCTTGACTTTCGGGTTCACAGGTTAAGATGAACACAAAATGCAAAGAGTAGCCAACTGTTTAAAAAGGATGTGTGAAATATCATAAAATATGGTAAATAGTACAATCTGTTTCTAGCGAGCCTGTGAATTAAAAGAAAAAAAAAATGTGGGTAAAGGAGAGGTGAGTACATTTGAATCTGAGGGTGTGGATTACATATAGGGATAACTGAAATGATGGAAGATATTAAGATGGCTTGTATATATACAAAGATGACACGAGGTGAAGCAGCAGATCTACTATGTTTATCTTAGCGATGAGTCTGTAGGAGCCGGGGTGGAGGGGCAGCAGACCTCTCGATGACGGGGTTAGTGAGTACGATTCGTTGGTGTGGCTGATGGTTCAACGACCTAAGTATTTAGACAATTAGGGTTGGAACATCTTTCTGAAGCTCAGTTGGGAGGATTAAGTCGGATAGGTGTCTTGAAATATAGTTTATATAGTGTCTGTACCGTAACTCGCAATCACCGTTACTGTTGTTGAGTCTTACCGTGCGTTACCAGATTTATTTAAGCCAGTATAGTAACACCTCTGTTGCTAGCAACCCCTTGACCTTCAGCTTAGTGCAGAATTATACGAATCTTGTATTCTTTATTAAAGTAAAATATTTTCCTTC
Source organism: Panulirus ornatus (assembly GCF_036320965.1). NCBI lineage: Eukaryota > Metazoa > Arthropoda > Malacostraca > Decapoda > Palinuridae > Panulirus > Panulirus ornatus. Next base: position 2,192,580 of record NC_092270.1, read on the forward strand.
AGGAGACTTCTCCCTGGAGCGATGACTGACAGGCCGCCATGCTGGGGGGCTGCATGACGTCACCGCCCACCTGGTCACTTTTTAATCTTGACTGCAACAACAGCGTTGATATTTATAGACGAGTTGCTCCAGACCTGATCTTAGATATTCAAACACCCAATTTTGAAGAAAAGTTTTGGATTAACGCACGTTTCTTGTGTTCAGAGCACTGAGATTTTATATACATCTGGTCTGACTTTGCGCTACAAATATTAATTCAATCCTGCATAAATTTTAAGAGAATTATCAAGGCCGAGAGTACACACACAAACTCAAATAATTATTTAAAATAACTTGTAGGCAAATATTTCACCCTAGACACTAATTTTGCCTAGATAGCGCTGTTGCATGCATAAGATATAACTTCAAGAAGTACACGAATCATGAATAATGAATAAAACCGATAAGCTCTGTCGGGAGCCCAGCAAGGCATCATGGAGAGCGTGCAGGAAGCAGTCAGGCCTGACAAGTAGTGGCCAGGTCACACCCTGGTCCAGACGCTTGCTCACCTCAGACACAACCACATGCTCGGCTATTTATGTAGCTACAAACTAGGTAACGGTGACAGTTTGTTTAGGCATTTTTATCACGTGGCAAGTAAAACAGGGCGTATGACAGAAAGTACTGTGTAACGCAGGCCCAAAACTGCGACAGCTGTGTGATACAGTATACAAATAAACGAACAATTGTAGCACCTTAGCTATATACATTATCAAACGGTTATAAAACTAAGGGAGTAAAATGTAGCAACGTAGCTTTACAGTCTTAAGTGGGAGTACAACTAAGGGAGCAAATGCAGCAGCTTAGCTCTATATTATCAAGTGGACTGACAATTAGGGGATTATGTGTAGCAGCCTTGCCCAGGTTATCGAGTGGGCTTACAGTTAAAAGAACGAAGCTGTCAGCCTAGTAGCCGTTGTTACACACATGCAGACTGGTTCGTCGTGGTTCACTTTTCTTTATGACACTAATGGCTGCTGATGTTAGTGTGTTAGAAGTCTTTATGAATGTTGTCACAGATTGCTGTTGGTGTTAGTGTAAAATTTGATTTGTTTCGTGTCTGGAGACTTCATAAGTGTTGTCACCTTAATCTTTCGTTTTCGTATACCTTACGCCTTTGTTTCAGTGGTGACTAGTTTTGTAACTTCTTAAGCACGATGATACAACCCTCAGGTGTGATGGCACGTTGTAACTGTTAGCTGCTTATTAACTAAGAGGCTAGAAGTATATTGCCCAAGCTGCTACTACTATTAAGTGTTTCCCGAGCCTCCGTTAGTGTTGAAGCTTCTTGCCCTAATTTCAAAATACTGTGGTTAGAGTTTAGAGTAGTCTTTTACTTCTTTTTCTAGTAGGAAAGAAATGGAAATGGCATGAACTTTGTTCTTCAAAATATTGCCTCTATTTTAATGAGTTATAACTTGTAATCTTACGGTACTATTGTTGTATATCAACTGACTTATATTTCTCTCTTGTGTCTCCCCTGATGATGATTATTACACGAAAGTGCACTCGGGAACTTATCGTGTTTCATTTTTCCCGTGGACTCTCAGGAATATATATATATATATATATATATATATATATATACATATATCAAACGTTTTTAGTTTAGTTAAAAATATCTTGGATATGATAGATGGATATCTTTTCCGTTTACCAGTAGTATTATGAGTTGTTGGTCTGTCTGGATCTCAACGGTATGTACACTATTCTTGTAGAATTGTGCTCTTAAAGGTCACATCAGCAGCCTAATTCCATCCAAGGATAGCGATACTGTCCACCAAACTAGCCACCTGTCATATATATCTCAGGTTAATCAAGTTCTTCAGTCTAACGCTTTAGTCTTTTTTTTCCGCTTGGTGTAATCGGCGTCTTCATATCTCAGCCGTCTGATAACTGTGTTCATGTTTAGATAAATGTCAACGGTTTAAACTTAACGTAGAATTATTCTGCAGGGACTCCACCCCTCCACCCCAAGTGTCAGGACATGCATGCACTTTTCAAAAGTTTTTAGATACTAGAAAAAAGGTATTTGAAACGAGACAGAATTATGCTATGCTTAACAGAGTTAGTAAGCCACAGAAATATACTAGCTACTACAGTTGCAAGCATCAAAACGCTACGGGCTAGCCCGCGAGCCTGCACCGTACCCACCGCCACCACGTTCCAAGCGCACTCTCACTCGATGTTTACAGTCTCTTTACTACAACAACACAACACATATACAACACCTGCTTCGGATACTGAGGATCTAATATTCCTAGTACCTCGGTGACCTTCCTTCGTCAGTTCAGGATTCGTGAAGACTGATATTAAGTCCTTAGAAGAGGGTAAGTTCAACCCTGACAGAGCAGACGGGAGCCATGCTGGCCCTTCGTCCTCGGGAAGAACTCCGGCAGTTTCCTCGTGCGGGGAGGTCTGAAGCTCCCTGAACTGTTGCTGTTCGACGAAGGGCTGTTGGTGCGTGAAATCCTCAAACGTATGGTGGTTTATGAAGGGCTCCGGGATTGTCACGTGGTCTGGGAAGTCTTGACGGTCTACACTGCTGAAGATATCATGTTTCCTGAAGCTGCCCGGGAACTGGCGGCTGTCACCGAACAAATTTGCTGGGAATAGTTCATGTTGTGGTAGTATTTGTGAATGCCGATGAGACGTTAGTAGGTCACCGGAAAACGCATCGCTGTGGTCATACTCCTGTAGTAACTGGGGCGTGTGACTGATAAAGTCTTGGGAAAAATGTTTGTGATTAGTAAGTTGTTCTGGCAGGCTCAGGTGGCCGTGGTAGTCATGAGGAACATCCTTGCTCAGGTGGTCCTGGCTCAGGATTCCCTGGCGGTGGAAGTGTTGGTTGATGAGAGGCAGCTGGGGGTGGTGTCTGGTGTGGTCAAGAAGGGCCTGGCCGTCAAGGCGACCGCTGCCGCGCCTGAAAGGGTCGAACCCGTGTCCCAGATGCTGACGGTGCTCCGTTTGTTTGTTGTGTGTGGTGCCCACGTCACCCTTGTGTGTGGCAGTTTCCTCGAGGCCCACCTGGTTGACCTTGGTTGGACGATGGACAGGATTCACCTGCAAGAGAACTGGTCTTTATTTTGGATCCAGAATAACAATTGCGTGTGTAGCAGTGTGTTAGTTCCTCATGAACACAGTAGACGTTTCTGATTACAGTAATTAGGGAGCAAAATTACAAAAGTAAATTGGAAGCTTTATACTGTAAGTGAAAACAAAATGTAACTACGTATAGGTAAAGTGATGGAGTGAAAGCTATCATGAGATGTGAGGGAGTTCATACAAATGTTTTAAGCTTAACCATAATTCTTTTACCAGCACTGTCATCACCCACACCACTATTACCACACTCTCTTCTAGCACTGTCATAACCCACACCACAATCAGCACACCCCTTCCATCTCTGTCATCACCCACGCCATTACTGCACTTCTACTGCACTATCATCACACATCACCATCAACACCCTTTCCAGCACCTTTATGTGTCCATTCACATTTTTCAATTGTATCCACTGCCCGTCTTTGGGACTTAACCTCCACATTCCCTCAGTCTTCCACACCCCTTCATCATCCTCCTCCACCACAAGCGCTTTTCGCATCTCCACCGTCTCTCCAACATCCGTCCTCTGTCTGTACTCCCCTCCAGTTCTCGTCTGTCTCTGTCCAGAGCCGCAGCCTCGCTCCCTGTACCCCAGCGGTGCTCACCTCGACCTCCAGTAGGTGCTGAAGGCCCTCCAGCGAGGTGGAGTCCTGCTGGTGCTGGTCCGGGGGGTCGGGCTTGCCGAAGCGTGTCTGGGGCAGCCAGAGCAAGTCGGTAGCGTCGTCGTCGTCGTATGCATCTGCGGACAATGGAGGACAACAGGTTCCTCATGGTTCATCTCATCCATTCCCTCGTTATGGGGTAAAATTTGCATTATTTGCTCCAGTCTCGTCATTATCGGATAGTTAGTGTTTTTAGACAATAAAGTTTCTTGATCAGTGAGGCCAATACTATTATTATACTGTAAAGTTATGTGATAAGTGGGGACAGTTCTGTACACCGTGCTATCGGCTTACTGACTGATAGGCACGCCCTGGCCAGACTCACCTGTGAAGGGAGACTGAACACACGTTCTTACCCTCCATGATGAAGTCGTTCTCGCTTAGTTGTGGTCGTATGGGCGGGGGCGTGGGCGGCCGCTGTGGAAGGAAGGGGTTGTTGGGTGAGGTGTCCTCCCATATCCTGGCGAAAATGGAACGCCTGCTGCCCTCCTGTTGTGGCAGAGACCATCCCGGCGAGCGTCTGACGGAGGCACAGAAGACCATGACAGTTTTTGGTAGACAAAAAGTAGCTGAGATAACTGCAAGCAAGAGCTTGGAATCTAACCTCGCCTCGCTGATTTCGACAATGTCTTCTCTTGGAGAAGAGTTTGTCAAATTAGCTGGTATATTCTCTAGCTCTTCCTTCCAATTTTCATTGCTGTCTTTTATATGTTTGTCACTATGGGTAACTCTCATCACTTTCTGGTGTATTAAAACTCTTACAGCGAGTCCCTGAGAGAAGCTGGCTCGTTAGAGAGGAAAGTTCATTGGAATCTTTAGGTTTTCTGAATGTTATATAAGAAAATCTATGAATGAAGCATTGAGATAGTTACTCAAGGTTTGTCAGCGTATCTGTGAGGGAAGGGTGTGTGGTTATATTAGGACATGTAGTCAGTGTTCTTTCCACCTGAGAACATTATTGTTCTTTCCGGTTGAGAGCAGTATGCATCCCTACTGAGAACAAGTGTTCTTTACCTGATGATTGTATTCCCTGCAGTAAAGGACTATCGTTCTTCCCAGCTGAGGACATTGATAATTTTGACTTGGAATAGCAGTGTTCTCCCACCTAAGCACTACAGTGTTCATAGCAGATGATGAACTTTCCGACTACGGAGAACTTTCTGTAAAAGCTCTCACGTAGGCTGGGTGGGGTATAAGTCTCTCTGGAAATGGATAGCATTGTTCTCCCTTCCCTGAGGATAGTGTTCTCCCTAGCTGGAGATAGCTGTGTTCTTCCCCTCTGAAGGTAGTGTTTCTCCGTCTGCTCTCCCTTCCTAGAGATATCTGTGTTCCCCCTGTCTGAGATAGTAATGTTTTCCCCTCTGAGGATAACAGCGTCCACCCAGTCTGAGGATAGCAGCGTTCTCTCCCATTTGAGGATAGTTTTCATCCGTATGAGGACATAAGTGTTCTTCCACGTATGTGGATATAACCGTTCTCCCCACGTATGAAGATAGTACGAGGATGTAACTATTCTCCCACTTATGGAGATGTAACTGTTTCCCCGTATGAGGATATAACTTCTCCCCGTATGAGGATATTGGTGTTCTCCCCGTATGAGGGTAGCAGTGTTGGCCGTGGGTGCGGATAACAAAGTTATCTCCGGTCTAACAGAAGCATCATCAGACCTCCGTGGCTCCTTAATTATTACAGGGAAGCCACCACAGTCAGCGGGAGGATAGTGCCCCCGAGGCGGCCACGCTCCACTCCCTTGGTTGTAAATCTGCCTGATATGCTACATAACTTTCTCCTTTACTGGATCTCGCTAATTTTAGAACCTAATAAGTCTGAGGAGTAACACCTTCTTGCTTACTCTCTCTCTCTCTTTTTATATCCATGTGTTTGTGTAAATAGACACGTCCATATAATATATATATATATATATATATATATATATATATATATATATATATATATATATCTTTTCTTTCTTTCAAACTATTCGCCATGTCCCGCATTAGCGAGGTAGCGTTAAGAACAGAGGCCTGGGCCTTTGAGGGAATACCCTCACCTGGCCCAATTCTCTGTTCCTTCTTTTGGAAAATTAAAAAAAATGAGAGGGGAGGATTTCCAGCCCCCCGCTCCCATATATATATATATATATATATATATATATATATATATATACACACACACACATGAAAGAGAGATAGTGTTACCGGACTCCGCCTAGAGAGAAATCATCAGCAAGCTTGCGTGATAAGCAATTGAAAGAGGAGTAAACAGTCGTCGAGGACCTCCTCTCTCGCCTTCCTAAAATCATCGTAATGTTATTGCCATTTGTCTGTTACTAAGGTAATATTTTCGGCCGTTAACGTGAGGCGTGTGGGTGACTCGGTCTCTTAAAGACTTGCACGCCCGCGTCATGTGACTGACTGGCTGCTTCTACCCAAAGTTTACGAGTAGGAGACCAGCCAGTCGAGGATTGACCGTTAGGATTGCCACTTCTCCGTGTTCAGCCAGGCTGAGGATGGCGTTAGCATTGCCGCTCGTCCTTGTTCAGTGAGGCTGTGGAATTCTCCTCCTTACTTTCGTCTTTAACTTTTCACGTAACCTTTCAGCTTTAAAGAGACGACTGTTCTACATACACCTGAGAAGTTCAGATCAATCCCAGATATTACAATTTTCAGTTTTTTGCTATTTTCCTTTAATATTTTTGGCCGTCCCGTGTCGGCTTAAGTAGGAAATGTATTTGTGAATATATTCGTATATTATTTCATAGTGTTCATAGTGAATATTCATTGATTTGTTCCTTTGTATATTTTTAGGTACTGATTTGTTCGCTTTTATGCTAGATGCCAATTGTGGCCATTTTCCTCCGCTCTTAAGTACCAATTTTGGAGGTATTAATGCTGGATGGGCGTGAATGGTGGGACCTTCACCACAGGTGGCACCACTGTCTCCAGTGACATCGCCACCCCATATTCTCATTTTCTAGTAGGTTTTACCCACTCCAGATGAAAAGTCTGTCGTGGCTTTTTCACGAATCCGAATTTTAGATAATAGAGGACACTGCCGGACATAGATTAGGAAATAGATTTATATCAAGCAAAGATTCACAGTAGATAGAGTGATTGTCAGACCCACAGGCTGAATTTCATATATTTCATCGCCTGGTTATAGCTAGGACATTCAGACAGAAGCGTGCCTCCTTACGTAGTTCAAAAGTGGTTTTCAAAACCACAGAGACGAAGTTAAGAGTGATTAACAAAGAGAAGGCTTACTATACGCTTATACGATTGGACACAGACAAACAGATATGATAGGAGAGGCCAGACGACCCTAACTTTGCGTGTGGTGAACATCATGATGTTTAGAGACGTGTTAACTCCCTGCTGTCGCCTGCGGGAGGCACTTTGTGATGTAACCCCAGTCGAGATTATCTCAGAGCCAGACATATAAGAACGCTTCAGTAATATACCTGTATTTTGATCTCATATTTTGGGGGGAAAGTGTGGTGCACACACACACACACACACACACACACACACACACAAAGTTGCTGGAGTTTGGTATACCATTTCTTCTATTCTTTGTCTTGTCTCCTTAGACCTCAGTCTGAGTAATTTGGTTTCATGTATTTGTTATTCTCGTAGTCTTATTCTTCATTATCCTCAAACTTCATTTTCGTCGTCAAGTTCGTATGTATTTCCCCTTGAAAGATTCATTCTCTTGCTTTCTGTGCCGGTCTTTATCTTTCCTTTTCTCTCGCCTTCTTCCTACCTCTTGACACCGTCTTGCCCTGCCTGACCCCTCTTCACTCCTTGATGGTCCCTGTACCTCTCGTCTATTTTTAGACGTGGCTCGATAGAATTCGCAGATGGTTTTCTGTTTATATTGGGTTTAACGTCGGTCGGGGTTCTGCAGTTGTTTTAACCTTGGTTTGTCAGAGTCAGGGTAATGTGTTGCAAGACTTTCTTCTTTTCTGTCTTTTACCTGGCGATGGTCTTTCCAATCCCGGCAACACTCATCCAGCCATCCATGCATGTACAGGGTTTCAGTGTATGAGGATCGAAAACGACCACACGTCTATCGAAGGGAGGAATGCCTACGGTTCCCTGTTCATTTCTGTCGCGTGCGGGTTTCAGAATATGGCGTGTGAACGGATCGGAAAGAGAGAGAGAGAGAGAGAGAGAGAGAGAGAGAGAGAGAGAGAGAGAGAGAGAGAGAGAGAGAGAGAGAGAGAGAGAGAGAGAGAGAGAATATATATGGTCTATCGTAGTGACGACAGTTTGGGTGGAGAGGAGAGACGCACATTACTGCAGCGGATGGCAACCTTGAGTAGTGCATGACGTCACCGTGTCTGCGGCCGAGGTCTGGCCAGCATCATGCAGGCAACAAACAACAGTGCCTTCTCTGTTGGTCCAGCTCTTCACCTCTCTCGCTCGCTCGCCACTCACCTCTGCGGCCCCTCGCCGCACAGACTATATAGGCTTCGTCTGCTGCAGTCACCTCCCGACGGGATGGTATTCCAATGCAGCAAGGGTTTTGCCTGGCAGCCATAGGAGATGCATGGTATGTTTTAGGGGCTAGACTGCAGTATCGCACACCTTACCAGACGGGAAGCTACTGCAGGTGTAAAGCCGTTCACCTGCCCTCACTACCCCGGTTGAGCCAGATTTGATTTTTTTTCCCCCCCTTTAATAGACTGAGGCGGTACCTGCAGCGGAGCCGGTCGTTAGCGCCTATATACTCTCACATGCTTCTCAGAAAACACCATCTGATAGAACAGAAGGCTCGCATATGTGACGAAAATTAACGCAAGGATGGTTGGGGTGGAGGCTTCTGGAAGGTTACAGAGAATCTGTGTATTCATGATCGCCGTAATACCTGTTTTGCGCGGAGAATCAGTATCATTCGCATGAAACAAATCACAACACTCCCCCGGACAGGCGATCCATAGCAGTTCTGGCAACATTTCCATTAAACTAAGATCGCTATCGATCTTGACGAATGACCCGGATTTACTCTCTCAAACGCCAGCGGATATATCCCACTTTTATTGTAGAGCTAAACGATTTTCTTGCTATTTACCATGTCATTTTGCGCATAATCTACTATATGTGTTTCTTATATATATATATATATATATATATATATATATATATATATATATATATATATATATATATATATATATATATATATATATCCTATGAATATCATAAGAGTTTTCTAGTCAGTCACTCGTGCAAGAACATGTCTGTCCCAGTGGTTAATAGCACCCTCTTTTTTTTTCATGATCTCTCATGGTATTTCAGGTAGACGGCTGAATTGAAACGAAAACACGAGAGTTTCCTAATGCACCCCTTCATATCCTTATTTTTTTTCCTACCGTCTGGAGATCGTCAGAGCGAATCTTTCGCATATTTTTTTTTTTTTTTGCTCAAATACAATCAGGCCTGTAAGCTGAAACTTTGCGTTGGTATTCTTTGAGACAAGAGACATAAAAGAGGTTTAGATGGTGGTGATCTTTCACTGGATATGGGTGCCGGTAAGACAGATATGCATAAAACTCAAGACACCTTGGCCATATGCAATGCCATTTGACCTGGCATTGAAGGTTACGTTGCCATGAGGAACAGAACACTTTACATAGATTTACAATGGCAACGTGAACTTTACCCACACCACGAGGAAAACGTTCTTTGACAAAATCCTATACGAAAAGTACCATCAATGTTTCCCCCAAATGCTTTCAACATTGACTGAAGCGGGAGAAATCACTTTTGAATGTATTCACACAAGACTTTGTCTCGAGTGGCCGTAATTGAGGTAAGAGTTACTCATGTAGACTTCTTCAGGAGTCTTCATTTTAGACTCCTGCAGACGCAGTGGCGTCTAGCTAGCAAGCTGTTGTTTCCTTCAGCGTAGAATATCCTAGTTCCTACGTTCTCATGATAGCCTAGCCCGTTTATGATGCTTCTTGACGTTGCTAAGGAAAGCATTTTAACTGACGTATAGTTTTCATGGTCTCGCGGTAGCTTAGCGAGGGTAGCTTTTTTTCGCTGGTTATCATGGTCTCGCGGTAGCCTTGTGAGGGTAGCTTTTTTGCTAGAGTTATCAATGGTCTTAGGTAGTAGCCACGGTAGCCAAGTGATGGTAGTTTATTTGTTGTTTATTCAGCTACTATGTCGCACCAGACCACAAGACCAACTGATGGAATCATCTTGGTGCTAGAGGTGAGCGAGTTCATCGGTAGAGTCTCCTGGGTCATCATGTTATAGCGACCTTGCCCCACAGGTCATACGTACTCTGCTAGACGCTGTTGATGACGAAAATTCGAGAAGACGATCCGGTCGATTGCAACGATATTTACCGTGAAACATTCCTCCGCCTCTCTATGTATGGCTGCGTAGAACATGGTAATACATGGGTTCTCCCATCTACTTACGTGTCCTCAATTTCTTGAGCCGACGGTACGACACCTTAACGACGTACACGACGAAACTACCCTTGTGTCTGATGATGATGATGAAACATTATACCCAAGGGTCATACGATCCTGTTGAAAAGGTTGGTAATGAGACGTAAAGATTCCTTGGAAATCATTTTCCCAGATATGTAGGCCAATCTGTAATTATGTTTATCAAGGGTTGTCTGCTGGATGAATAAATTCAGTATAGTGCAGAGAATATCTTTAGGATATATATATATATATATACATACAAAATGTGTTTATGAGAGAGAGAGAGAGAGAGAGAGAGAGAGAGAGAGAGAGAGAGAGAGAGAGAGAGAGAGAGAGAGAGAGAGAGAGAGAGAGAGAGAGGTAAGACAGAGCATTTTGGTTCTGAGCTAAATCAGCCAAGGTGGAATTCTCGGGAACACATAAGACTCCGCCCCAGATGCACAGTTTATTATCGATCTGTACTGGAAATTCCGTTCAGAATCGCCAAAGCATCATGGCCATATGCGGTGTTGATTGGTATGGACCATCCTGTTATCATGGAGAATAAGTTTTTTCGGCCCTGTGGTAAAGGAGAATTAGGTTTGTTTAAATGTAGACCACGGGTATTTCCTTGAAATGTATTGCGCCATATTTTCACATCTTGACGTTTTAAACAGGTGTTCACTGATGTGTTGTCCCAGGGTTGCGGAAAAAGGCCGTTGGTCCTTCCTGTCTGGGTGGAAGCTTCGTTACCTACGTGCAGGAGTTTGCCTCTCTACCCGGAGTTGTCTGTACTGTGTACTGCATATGACGGAGCTGACACGCTTCTTAGCCTGGACGCTATATATAACTAATGTCTTTTTTTTTTTTAGGAATATTTAAGGACTAGAATACTCTGAATGAAGATTTTCTCACGTCGTAGTGCTAAAGCTGTATTTCTTTGACTGAAAATCATAAAGAAGGAAAAAAGAAGCTCATACGAACGAGATGTGGGCGTTATGACCTTGTTTCATGATGGCATAACCTCCGTTCCTCTGCCAGTGATCTCGGTAGAAACCTGTTGCTGGGTTGCTAGTACAGTGTCTCATCGTCACTGGACGAAAAGGAGTACATCCTTGTGAAGGACCTCGCTCCGAAGGAGTCCACCAGTTCGCTGTTCCTGAGCGAAGTACACTTTCGGAGTCGCAGTAACCTAATAAAAGGGTTCCTGGATTGTATGATATATATATATATATATATATATATATATATATATATATATATATATATATATATATATATATATATATATATCAGTGTTCTCGTAGCTTTGACAGCGCTAGCATACAAACATGTAGAGTAGGTTAACCATACAGCGTCTTGCATTGTTCTCGTCGAAACAAAAACAAAACATTAACCGCCACTTGTGTGTGACTTGTGATAGACAGACCTGCTCTCAGGAGATGTCAGTAATCGGGACCAGTAATCAGCACCCTTCTCGATCGTACGAACCAATACGTGGTTAAAGAACGCCTGCGGGATCTCACACTACAAGTCTAGACCTAAGTCACCGCCATAAACAGTGCATATCTTCTCTTTGAGTTTCTCCATATACCCCGATCGCTCTCGTAAACCATTTGCTCTGCAGGATTGGCAGGCGGATGTGTTTTAAGAGGCCTTGTTTGCCATAGACACTGGCTAATTGTCCTGGTAGTTGAGGGAAGAATGACCAGGTGTTCCTTGCTATTCTCACTCCGATGGCGTGTGCTGCCTTCTGTAATTCATTACCTAGCGGGCGGGAGTCCTGGACTCGTAGGTAACCACCGCCTAAAACTTTTTCCTGTCGTACATCTTTTCTAACAAGCTTCATCGTTAGATTCATATCGTGACGCGTTGCTGTTCTGTTTGCACCTTTCGAAGAACTGTTCTCCGTTGACGTCACCAGACTGGTTTGAAGATTTAAAGGCTTTCGTCAAATCACCCATTACTCTTGTTTCTTCCATAGTGAACAGATTTATGGCTTTTAACCTCACTGTAACTCGGTTCTGTTAATTCCAGTACCATCTTCGTTGCTCTCACCTCGATCTTCTCTGTTAGTTACCTGTCTTGTGTTTGGGCATGTATGAGGATATGGGGGTAGTGAGAATACGATATATGTATGGATGTCCTGTCCCGGATTCGAACCCAGGCAAATGAGAAGAGTGGGTCGTAATGCTTCATCTCAACCACGGTCTGTGTGTGTGTGTGTTTAAAAGTGACTCTTATGTTACTTCTGTATAACGTATTGGCCTACTTACCGGAAATCCGCCCCGAGTAGGGTGCCACTTACCGGTGGGTCGTGGCGAAGTTATGTCGATTCCAGAAGCCGTCGCCCCGCGCGCTGGCCACCATCACTACACCCATCAGGAGCACCACTCGCTGCCCACTCTGCCACAGCCGCATGCCGGACCTGGCGACTGAAGCCACCGTACCACCTGCAGTCGACGGTTGTGCCTTTGTTGTGAGGGAAATCTACTGAATTTCAGTAACTGGTAATTTAAGGTATTTTTGGTGTTTTATATATATATATATATATATATATATATATATATATATATATATATATATATATATATATATATATATATATATATATACAAAACTTTGCCCAAAAAAGGCCTTTGTATGGAGGAGCTTCAGCAGCGCTCAGAAATCAGCCATGTCCACTGGGCGGGCGGGACCATATTTTCATTTTCATTATTATTATTATTATCACTATTATTATTATTATTATTATTATTATCATTATTATTATTATTATTGTTGTTGTTGTTGTTGTTGTTGTTGTTGTTGTTATTACTATTATTATTATTATTATTATTATTATTATTATTATTATTATTATTATTATTATTACCATGATTATTCTTATCGTTATTATTATTATTACCATTATTACTACAAGTGGTAGTAGTATTCTGTTATCGTCTTTATAACTAGATGATTACCCCAGTTTCCGTGTTAAGGGCTCCTGCAGTTTCAAGGCTGCGCTACAATCTGAAGCAGGGAGAGGAACTCCTTCGGGGCGAGAATGTGTATTGACGTGACAGTACAAGTGTTTCGTCAGCTGATGATTAAGCCGTGCCAAAGGTGGCCTTCCAACTAGCAGTATAACCAATGCAGGCGGGGCCAGTAACACCTAACCCTCTCTCTCTCTCTCTCTCTCTCTCTCTCTCTCTCTCTCTCTCTCTCTCTCTCTCTCTCTCTCTCTCTCTCTCTCTCTCTCTCTCTCTCTCTCTCTCTCTCTCTCTCTCTGTATATATATATATATATATATATATATATATATATATATATATATATATTGGGCCAGGAAGGTCCAACAACCACTACCACAGAAACAAGAACAACCACAACACCTCCACCGTCCTCCCAGCCACTGTATCACAACCATCAGTGTTACTTCCACAACTTTACATTCAAAGATCTTATTTGAGATTCACTTCATATAATTTGTCTCTTAGATTGGTATTTAGAAATGATCTATATTACATTTTAATGTAAGGGATTCTTCTTGTTCAAACACCTGGCCAGGGCTTGGGGCATGAACAGGGAGCTTCGTAAGTAAGGTACGGTAAGGTAAGGTAAGGTAAGGGGAGGATCGATGGGTGGCTGGCTAGACACTGGGGCAGGGATTGGAACCCCATAACGTAGGGTAAGGGAGAGGGGTGGTGATGGTGTCAGATCTGAACTTGGAACAGGACTGTGGAGTCCGATAACGTAGGGTAAGCTAAGGGAGGGGGCGGTGGCAGGCCAGATCTTCTGGGGGAGGCCTGGGGAGCCCCGTAAGGTAGGGTAAGGTAAGGGAGGGGCGGTGGCTGGTAATGGCAATAATCAAGTGTTTATCGGAGCTTCTGCAGGTCTCCCTGAGCCTGATTGAGTAGCAACCAATTACTGTACCATTATATGGGGGTAAGTCACGCCACCTGTGGTGTACATTGGTATCACCCGCGGGGGGGATGCTGGCTGGATGCTGGCACTCGCTACACTGGAGTAATTTAATAAGGCAAAAAAGCCACGTGGAAACGTTTATCTTGTGTTGGGGTTGTAGTGTGTTGTGAGCCCCTCGCAGGGGTGTCATTGGCGCGGCTTCTCCTGAACCTGTTACCTGGCAAGGAGCTGATCTTGTCAAAACACCTGCTTCTACCTGGCAGTCCTGGCTGGAATGTGAGCTATGCTTTTCCAGTCTTCTTCTTCTCTCATTTATCAGCCTCGCTTATCGCATGGAGGATCATCATCACCATCCATCTTTAATTATCATCTGTGATTTTCTTTTCTGTTTTGGAGCTTCGCTACTCTTTTTTCTGCATGACACACGATGTGCTGGAAATCCTGTGAAGGCTAGGGAGTTGCACCTGTTTGATTGGTGGTGGTGGAGTTTGCGTCATAGTTGAACCTAGTTATGTGGTAGTGGCGGCGGCAGTGGCAGTAGTAGTAGTAGTAGTGAGGTGGTTTGCGTCATACTTGCTGATAGACCAGACTGCTGCAGCAATGTGCAGCCGAGATGCAATCTGCCCTGCCAGAGCTTCTGACTCCGAGAATCGGGGGGAATATCTGGACCAAAAACTGATGATACCTCTGAGATGCTTACGATATCGTGGAAGGCATCTGCTACTCCGTCCCCTCAGATGATGCGGAGGGCGAGTTGGTATGTTCTTATCCCTACCCCACCTAATTCTTTATGGTCTATTATCTTGGTAACAACGTAGGAGTTACTGAGCCTTGACAACCTTGTCATTTAGTGTCTGCGCGCCTCCGGTCTGTCAAAAATACAGTCAACACCCTCCCCATCCATCAAATAAATCAATGCAGCCCGACAGTTCGCGTGAGTTCTCCCCATTCCTCTGTCATCGTCGCCATTGCCTCACAGTCTCAGGGGAACGCATTTTGCTGTCTCTTGACCCACCTGTGGCTGCATATTCAATTCCCGTCATGTGATTAATCGCCGTGGAATATGCAACGGATGACGTGGAGAACAGTTAACGAAATGCAGGGGCGACTGAATTCGATTTTGCGGTGTAGGTAGCAACGCTGCTGGAGGGTAGTGGCGGGCCGTTGGGAGTTGGCGGTGCTGCTCCGTCCCTCGTCCTCTCCTGCTGCCCAGGCTAGACCTCCCCCAGGCCAGCCCTCCCCCAGTCCTCAAGCCCTCCCTCCGCTCACCCCAAGCCCTCCTCCAGCTCACCCCCCCCCCCCCAGCCCTCTCTTCAGCCCTCCCAAACAAATACAGTGCTCGTCCTTTATAAAGGACTTGTCAGCCCTCCCTTGGAGTATTCTCTTCACTTCTGGTCACCAGATTCGATCAGAGATGAGGGAAAAGAAGAACTAATTCAAAGAAGAGCAGCCAAACTAATTCACCTCACGCAGAAATAATTCTTACGAAAAAAGACTCAAAAATGATCAGACCCTGACGAGATAAGAAAAAAATGAAGTTCTCAGAATATAAAACAATTTCATCATCATAAGTAATACGAATGTTTCTTCACTTTACACAGCGATGCTGTAATCAGAAACAACAGTGTGGAGATAAAATGAAAATAAGAGCAACGTGGGCTAATGTTTTTCTACTTGCAGATGTTCTAAATGCAAAGGCCATTAATAAGGACAAATCAAGACTAGACAAATACCTCGGTCATATGCAATATCAAGTAAATGATGATGGTTATCAGTTGTCTTTCAACCCCGCCTTTCTCTCTCTCTCAGAATCCAGCCCCTTGTGCCGCGATCACCAAATTGGTAGGAAACTTTCTTTTTCCCTTCCACACTGCCCTGTAGAATTTCCATGGCAGTATGGGTTCCCCTCCTCCACCTACATGTCCATTAAATTCCTTTTTCTTTCTAGCAGTTGACCTGGGGAGAAAAGATGGGCAGGGACGTCCTTTTTTGCTCTTCTTCCGCTTGTTAGGTGTAGTGTCTTGGTAGATAACCTGGTCTTGGACCATCAGGTCTCCCGCTATCTGATCCTCCCACGTACTCCTCGACCCTCCACTAGCTCCTCTTCAGTCGTCCTCCTCATCTCTTTCCCCGCTCACCTCCAGCCCTTTCCCCAGTCCTGTACTTGGCTACTCCTCCTCCTGACCCTTACTCCTCCCCCTCACGACGTGGCTGGCCCTTCCGTCCGTGGCCGGCACTCCGCTGCCCCTCCCGTACGTGGCCAGCCTTACCGTCTGTCTGTCCTGTGCTTGGCTAGGCTGCCGAGGCCAGAGTGGCGACCTCGGGTGAGGACAGGCACCGCCCGGTGGAGGAAGGACGCGACAGCGCACCCCTCGGGACTCACCACCCTTCAGTCGGTGATTAATCTCCCAGCCCAGCCCACTCCCCTCCCCGATCGTCCGGGGTCGCTCTTTTACCCACTGTACTCAACACCCGAGGCAGTGACTCATCGAACCTCTCGGCCTGACGTCACGAAACCTGACACCGCTAGTCTTGGAT
The DNA here is from genome assembly GCF_036320965.1 of Panulirus ornatus. Taxonomy (NCBI): domain Eukaryota; kingdom Metazoa; phylum Arthropoda; class Malacostraca; order Decapoda; family Palinuridae; genus Panulirus; species Panulirus ornatus. The sequence goes on from NC_092270.1 coordinate 2,209,260, forward strand.
CTGCAAAGGAGCTGCGTGGATCGGCCACCAGAGGGCATCACGCGACCCCCGCAGCTGTTTTTGACACTTGGCCGCCATCTCTGTGACGTCACTGCGGAGACTGTGCTGAAGGACACTTGTCCTTACTGGTACGGACGCAGCTGGCTTCATTACCATAAAGTTACGTAGTGTGAGCAGCGATAACAATGCCGTGTTTCATCGTCATCCCGATGTTGAGGAAAGTTATTGGTTGTTAAGATGACCCAGATATATAGAGCCATCCATAAATGCGTCAGTAAATTTACCGTGAGTTCGATGATCTGGACGCGAGGCTCATTACTGCAGAATCGTTTTGCCCAGAGCGTCTCTACCTCGCCCGTCTGAAGATAGTGCGAAGATAAACAGAACTCTTTGTCCTGAATAGATCATGCTCATGGTGACGTTCGTGAGGTCTTAAATGTAACCAGCAGTTCACTTGAGACAGGCCATTAGTCTGATCCTCCTGTACGTGGATCATATACGTAAGAAGAGTAAGGTCACGGTCGCCACGTACAAGGACCCGGCAGTAGGTATGGTGGATGTGGACCACGGGCCTACCTTACCTGGAAAGGTTCTGGCCTGCGAGAATATTGGTCCCGTATTGAGGTCTCACCCGTCCCGCCCCCATCCCATCCCTCATAGCCATCCTCCTCTCATCCCATCCCTCACAGCCATCCTCCTCTCTCTCCAACCCATCCCTCATAGCCATCTTCCTCCCATCCCGTCCCTCACAGCCATCCTCCTCTCATCCCATCCCTCTCAGCCATCCTACTTCCCATCCCATCCCTCTCAGCCATCCTACCTCCCATCCCATCCCTCTCAGCCATCCTACTTCCCATCCCATCCCTCTCAGCCATCCTACTTCCCATCCCATCCCTCTCAGCCATCCTACTTCCCATCCCATCCCTCTCAGCCATCCTACCTCCCATCCCATCCCTCACAGCCAGGAAAAGGACCCCCCCCCCACCTTCCCCCCTACAAGTGCACGGGGGTGAACACCCTGGATCGTCCCTCCACCGGTTCTTGACCCCATTGCATCGTGTCTCTCTGTGACGTAAGCGTATGCATATTCAAGTAACCGTCGACTGCCTGGATAACAGAGTATGCGTCTCTCTCTCAAGATATCATGACAGTCTTATCGTACTTCATAGGTAGATATCTGTTGTATTTTGGAGATTGATAGAGAATCCATACCCCTCTTGTTCGCGTGGTTGTATCTTTATCTCTTATTTTACGACTGCACTACTCCCGTTCTTGGTGAACACTGGCGCGAAGAAGGACATGAGGACATCTGAAGCATTGACCGCGATTACCTGTACACCACCATTGCCGAGGCTCAGGATCTGCGTCGTGAGACGGGTTCTCACAAGGTGGTCTTATGTTCCCTTCTGTTGGGTGGGGTCCTCTTTTTAACGTCTGTCTACCAGCTTCACCACGGGGTTGTCCCCTTCCCGGACTGAGGCTGTGATCTGCCTGCCCCTCACTCCACCACAACCAATATTCATATGAAGGTGACGAAGCGTGAAAGTGACGGGACGTGGGGTTGACTACAATGGTATATGGAAGGCCTTGTGGTGGCTCTGTCCGCACATGGGTAAAGATACTGACTTTTTTTTATGTAGTCTTACGTGCGTTTCGTGTGATGCAAAGTACTTGTGTGGCTCTTGTGATGGTGGGTAGATACGCAGGCAGCATCTTACACACACACACACACACACACACACACACATAAGGTTGAGTGCCAGGGGAGTGGACGAGGAGGTGCTGCTGGACCACAGACCAATCTCCCTGACGAGTGTGGTCTGTAAGGCACTGGAAAAGGTGATTGGAAAGCAAAGGGCCGACTTCCTGCCAAGGAGAGGCCATGTGTAACAAACTTCTTAGATTTCTACGAGAGAGTGAGCTCTGTTGTAGACCGAAAGTGGAGGTTGGGTGGATTGTTTGCATCTGGACTGTTATAGAACATCTGATAATGTTCCGTATGAGAGGCTGGAATAATTAGAATACTACGTTGTCGCATACAAGATTACCCTAGTGGTAGGGATTATTTATAGAACAGTTGTCGTGGAATCCTTCTCGAAATTATTTGAATTCGCCAGTGGCGTACCACAGGGCTCGATCCTGGGAGCCATAGTCTTTGATCTTTGCGAATGTACTTGTGAACGTACGTGCAATCGGTGACACTCCTCGAATTAGCCGTCGTGAATTACCGTCAGTAACCACGAAGTTCTCTCCACTCAGTTGTTGCATCGAGCGGGAAGTCTCCTGGGAAAAGGAGCTGACTTAAGGTAATCTACAGTGACGTCTGATGATTTAAGAGGGTAGTATGAGAAACACAGTTTGCAGGTTATTGTGCCACATGTGAAGGAAATGATCCAGTATGTACTTAGAAAGCGACTTCGAATCGCTGGATGAATATCAGAGGCAAATTATTATGTAACAGTCTGTGACTGTAAGGAGGTAGTAGGCGTGCCTCTAAGAGGCAGGGAGGGAGGGAGGGAGTTGCACTATTGTATGAATTATGTACACAGGCGGGGCATCTGACCTCTGAACCGCTCCCCAGGGAGAACTCTCGTCCACCTGTGCAGGAGTCGGCCGCCAGTACGCAGCCCCTGCGGCCACAGACAGTGCTCCACCTGCCCCCAAGAGGGCTTCCATCTCTCTCTCTCTCTCTCTCTCTCTCTCTCTCTCTCTCTCTCTCTCTCTCTCTCTCTCTCTCTCTCTCTCTCTCTCTCTCTCTCTCTCGTCTGCCCCCTACCTGCATGCCTCCCTCCCCTCCCTACCATACCTCCAATGTGGGGTTTTATACCATTTTCACCTGCTGTAAGTATGTCCTAAACAGCCTCCACGTATTCCCATCTGCCTCGTAAACTGTGGACACATGCTCCCACCAAACTCATAAACCGCCTTAACCTACTCTCACCAATCTCGTAAACCGCCTTAACCTACTCTCACCAGACTCGTAAACCGCCTTAACCTACTCTCACCAGACTCGTAAACTGCCTTAACCTACTCTCACCAGACTCGTAAACCGCCTTAACCTACTCTCACCAGACTCGTAAACTGCCTTAACCTACTCTCACCAGACTCGTAAACTGCCTTAACCTACTCTCACCAGACTCGTAAACTGCCTTAACCTACTCTCACCAGACTCGTAAACTACCTTAACCTACTCTCACCAGACTCGTAAACTGCCTTAACCTACTCTCACCAGACTCGTAAACTGCCTTAACCTACTCCCACCAAACACATAAACCGCCTTCACCTACTCTCACCAGACTCGTAAACTGTGGACACCTGTTTTCAACAGCTCGAAACTCTCCCTCTCCACAGTGAACTTCCTTCGCGTGTCTGAACTACAATCCTATACTGCCTTTACCGGTCAAAGAACGACCCTAAACGTCGTTCTCAAGGGTCCTATTGTCGTCGTTCTCAAGGGTCGTATCGTCGTCGTGCTCAAAGGTGTGTGTGTGTGTGTGTGTGTGTGTGTGTGTGTGTGTGTGTGTGTGTGTGTGTGTGTGATCGCCCTCAAGAGGGAACGACAACAAAAACATGTGACTCAACCTTGGCCTGGAAGTTCCCCTGCATTGGTGTTACCTGTCTTCATTGACGTCATAAACCACCATCACTTGCCCTCCTCTCCTCCTCCTCCTCCTCCTCCTCACCCCTTACCCTTGCGACCCTAAATGATCTAGACCTGCACCCTCCACGGCCCTAAATCACTGGTGCCTACCTCAGAGACGGCCATGAACTAACCCCTCCCCTACATTCCCCACACCGTGGCCCTAAATTAGACCTGGAATGCAGTCTGCAGGACTGCTGGTCATGTATCCACTGCTATATGTCGAGTCAGTAACCTTTTAAAATTTCTCGATATATTCCTAAACGATATGATGCACATCGAACACCTGCTGTCAGAAAAAGAACAAACGAGGAGACGATCCGCTGAGCTGTTTTTTGCCGCAGAAATATGAGAATTACTGATGTTTATCTGGCTGGTTCCCAGAGCAGTTCTTCTGTGCAGGGATCCAAAGGACGAGCAGCCATGCCCTACTACCAATACTACCTTGTCTATTCCTTGACTTAAAGCTTCTCTTTTTTTTTCCCCCCTCTCTTTTTTTCCCCCCCAGCCCGTAGCTCCGTCTTCAGCCAGACACCCCCACGGGGCTATAGTCTCGGCTCATTCTTTTTTTTCTTATTATTATCATTTATCTCCCGAAGTAATTGTTTCATTTGCAACATCAGTGCTCCGTTTGGTGTTTATGATCATGGACCGCAGCTCCCAAAAATGTTCTTCGTCTCTTTCCTACAGTAAGGGAGCTGTCTTCAACGCCACTCGGGATGATGCATTCTTAGTGGTGTCCCTGCGTCTGACATGCATACAGAAGCGTAGTGTCTTTCGCAGAGAAATTGTATGAGATTCTGTCAGTCATCTTCACACGTTTCCTCTCATGACGTAGCGCATTATGTCCTGCGGTAATAGATATGTGTTATCTGCCAGAGTTATGTATTATGTACTACAGTAGTATATCATAGTTATGAACTACAGTAATGTATCTTATTCATGTACTACAGTAATGTATCTTAGTTATGTACTACAGTAATGTATCTTATTCATGTACTACAGTAATGTATCTTAGTTATGTACTACAGTAATGTATCTTAGTTATGTACTACAGTAGTGTATCTTAGATATGTACTACAGTGATACATATATTAGTTATGTACCACAGTAATGCATCTTAGTTACGTACGACAGTTATGTATTATAATAGTGTTTTATGAACTGTAGTAATGTATCTGAATTTCATATAATCATTTGCCATAATGTTTAATGCACTACAGCACTGCATCTTATCCTGATGTATTACCCGCCTCAATAATATTTCATTGTAATACAGTTATGTATCTCGCAACGTGATATCTACCGTCGTAATGTTTCATCTACTGCATTATTGTATCTTCCACTGTAACGTAATGCCGGGAGAAAAGTTGTATTTCCCATAGTTCCTGCAGCAGGGAGAGACCAGGTGCCTCACTTGTTCTGGCCATCGTGAAGCAGGAGAGTGTAGGACGAGCTACTGTAGGCGTCAGTAAGAGAATCAGATGAGCCAATGTTGCATGGATGATCCGCACCGATCTCTCTCTCTCTCTCTCTCTCTCTCTCTCTCTCTCTCTCTCTCTCTCTCTCTCTCTCTCTCTCTCTCTCTCTCTCTCTCTCTCTCTCTCTTGCATTTCACTAAGGATAAGGGTAAGGTGGGCTCCTTTGCGGGCGAGAGTGTTCTCATTGATGTTTTACTCCGTCTAGCTTGTTAACGATGCAATACACCCTGGCTCGCTGCCTACGGAGATCTGAGTAAATATGTAGACCTAGTGTTGTTCTTAATGATACGTACTGTATATCGTAATATTCGTGTTTTACAACGAGTTAACCTTGGAGCAAGTTGTTGATACTTATACTTTACATTCAAATATTCATAATCCTCTCTCTGATATATATATATATATATATATATATATATATATATATATATATATATATATATACATAATGGTTTAGGTAACATCGCATGTAGCCGCTGTTGTAAATCAGAATAATCATCTACGATGAACAGTATCCTAGGAGGGTGGCTGTAGGTATGAGGATGTTCATATATTGAATGGATCTTATATGTTCTATATATATTACCTATAGGGATGATATATTTATATGACGCACTGCTTTGGTTTGTGTTTGTCTAGTGTTTATCTGGATTGAACTGTAGAATACGCGTAGTTACTGTTAGTCTAAGTATCCCAAAGAATATCATTTTCTTATAGTTATTTTCCTTCAAGGAAAATTGTAATCGAACGATTTTAGGTGAGACTAAAATAATTTGGCACTTGTCCACAGGCGCAGGCAAAGAACTGCAGAGTGTCGCACAAACTGGATATTTTACTTGATTTTTCAGTAGACCATGACTTATAAAAAAAATTGCAATCGGTGAACACATTAGCTGGCTCATCTCTCATGTGGAAAATTGGTTGCAGCTGTCCGTGGCAGTGATGCCCTTATAACCATTATTATGAGGGACTTATCCTGTGTGTACCCCACCACCACCACCACCACCACCATCTCTCTCTCTCTCTCTCTCTCTCTCTCTCTCTCTCTCTCTCTCTCTCTCTCTCTCTCTCTCTCTCTCTCTCTCTCTCTCTCTCTCTCTCTCTCTCTCTCTCTCTCTCTCTCTCTCTCTCTCTCATTACAACTTCTGGCGGCGGCACCAGAAGTTTGCTTGAGTTGGAGGGAGTATGTTTCCAGGTCTGGCGACGTATGAAGGACGTTAATTGCCCAAGTTGGAATTCGGTCCTGAACTCCGAACTCTGCCTCCGCCATGGACGGCGCTGAAGGTGGCTGGAGGATTAAGTGTGTCACCCGATCACGGTTGGTCGATAAATCCTCCCTTGGTCCCGGTGGAACAGCCCTTGAATATGATGGGTCAGAGCCCAACCCTTGAAGGGCCACTGAAACATACTTAAGAACGTAGTGCATGGCTGTTCATCATCCGCGCCTCGCTCTGTGATACATCCTCCTCTCTCTTCTCGGGATTTGTAAGCCTTGACTGCCTTTAAGAATATACTGGAAAGCGATTGTTGGGGAATCCGATGACATGCCACAACGCAGTCCAGATCGAAGAGCTTTTCCATGTTGCTTCGCAGATGTTCAATTATTCCCAGCGGCTTTTGTGAGGGTTTGAAAAACATGCGAAAGTTGTGGTGCTTATGCAGGTGTGGGGAAAGGAGCGGCCATTGCTGGGTAATAAGTGAATGAACATGATTGGGTGGATGAGTATGATTGGTTGAGTAAGCATGATAGCCTATGAGCATGATAGGCTGAGTAAGCATGATGGAATGAATAAAGTGGATTATGATGCCAAAAGGAAATACTGCTTGTAGGGAATGGATAAAAACGATGTGGGTTAATATCTACTTGGTAAATGACATTGATGAGTCATTTGAACGGAATGATTGTGTTTACAAGGAATGTATGATGAGATGAAGGCAGTGGGAAACACATGGATGATGGTATTTAATGGAGATACAGTAATCTGATCTAGTATATGGAAAATGATGACGACAGATGGGTGGTCATGGGTATGAATAGTGTGAGGGAGTGAGTCACAACATGAGGGTGATGTCTCAATCGGGGAGAGAGTGTGAGGGAGTGGCACAGAGCAGGGGAGGGGAGTCTCTGTAATGGGAGTGTGTCAGAATGGTACAGAGGAGGGGGAGGTGGGAGTCTGTGTCCCTGGAGTGGCACAGAAGTGTCTACAACTAGATTGCAGACGAGAGAGAATAACATGAGGTTATTTCTGGCGGATGTCTTTGTGGTGAGGAGGATGGATGGGCGATAGGAGGTGTGATGGGGAGGGAAGGCACGATGGTGGAGGACGGTAGACAAGGAGGGAGAGGGTGGTGGCAGAGGGAGATAGGAAGGAGGGGGAGAGAAGGTGGAGTGGTTGCTGCTTGACCAGGATCGACCAGTTGGGCACAGCCCTCGTCCTATGTATACCTCACTGTGTGTCGCCCTATCACCATACCTACACCACCACCAACAAACCTACGCCACCCCCAACATTCCCACACCACCACCACCACCACCACGACTCTCTCCCTCCCCCCTTTTCACTTGTGACGATACCAAACACGAGTATTTACTTTTGACAGATCTTTATTCATCTGGATTAACGTTAGTTGAATATCCCGTCAGTAGAAACAGGAATAAAAGCTCCTTTTGTTATATATTCTTTTTATATCTTCAAATAGGTTATTTTAGAATAACGAGAGGGGGAGATAGAAAGAGGGGTCAGGTCTGTAGCTGCAACAGATCCGAGATAGACGAACAATGGCGACGTAAATAGAAGGGCCAGGTCTGTGGCCACAACAGATGCTGGATAGAGCAACAGGGACGTAAACGGAGGGGGCCAGGTCTGTAGCTACATCAGACACCCCCCCCCCAGGTAGACCAACGGGAACGTAGATAAACCGGCCAAACCCGTGGCCACGACAGACCCTACGGTACAGCCAGTTGCGAAGGTAAACAAAGGGGGTCCGGGTCTGTCGTTAGGGCCAGAAATCAATGATCAGCTGCCGTGGTAACGACGATGACGACAAAAATCAATAAGCAACAAGTGGATCTGCGGCCTGGCTGGCTGGGAGTTGAGGTGGAGGAACGCCAGGAACGGAGGGCGGGGACGCACGGAGAGGGGCATGTGTTGCATGTGGACCTAGGTGAGGGGGTGACACAGGTGAGGCGATGATACATGGGTGGGGGTGAGGGACACAGATGAGGAACATGCTGAAGGGATGAGGCACAGTGAGGCATGAGAGAGACACAGGTAAGGGGTGAAGAATGGGGAACACAGATGAGGGACGGGGACACAGATGAGGGGCAAGGGACGTAAATGGGGGTGAAGGGACACACACATAAGGATTAAGGGACACAGGTCAGAGATAAGGGACATAGGTCAGGGGTTAGGGCCCCACCACTCCACTGAATCATATTAAGTAGTGTTAAGGGAGCCTGTGAGGTCAGAGTTCTCACTACCCATTACGACATATTTTGGGCTGTTCTCCATGTACAGTTGGGACGACATGCTATACCTCCCTAACAGGCCTGGTACAATGCTCGTGATGAATTTGTGATTCGAGTCATTACTGCTATTCCACTGGCGTCAGAGTTCATTAAAAATGAATGTAATCATTCAGCCAGTATATTCAGGAAGTCTAGGACGATGTAGTTGCCCCATGCTATACACATATGGATTATGTTTTCCTCTTTTTTTGAACTTAAAGGTCACCACAGGAGCACTTTTTTTTGTTCACCGTAACTTGGCCATGTTGTAGACCAAGTTCATGAAACTTGGCACAAAGACGTCTCAGCCCACACCGTACCCCACATAATGGCGATGGAACAATTTATGACGACCATTTTTAAGCGTCACAAAAATTTTTTCTCTTTTTTTTTTGTGCCATTCATCCACTTTATTCCTATTAGTGTTGACAAAACTCATCGTAAAATATTTTCCAGCGAGATTGATACAATAAAGATGATGGTGTGATGATGAACATGATGGTGATACTGGCCATGATGGTGAGTGATGGTGATGGTGAGTGATAGTGATGATGATGGTAATTGATTTAGTAGTCATGGTGGTGAGTAATAGTTTTATCAAGTTTGTTTTCACCAACTTTTGGCTATTCTGTAGGGGTTCACATGTCACACACACACACACACACACACACACACACACACACACACACACACACACAAATGGCCTTTGCATCGTCAAGTTTCAACCATTTTCAAACAGGTGTCTTTCTCGTGCACCCAAGATAATAATAGCTGTGACAAATTGGCGACTTAACTGTTTTCAACCATCTTTAGATGTCAAAAAATTGCGCAAAACAAAATACAGAATTTGTCACAAATCCCCACTTGTATGAACTAGTATTACTGGGAGCAAGACAGTGATGAGTTTGAACATGCCTCATACAACAGTGGAAACATGGGTGGAAACATGACCCCTCCCCCTGTAATGTTGGGCAGTGTATTTTACGGTGGGGTCACACTGAATTGATGTTATCAGTGGTGCTTCATTTTGCTTGATCACTCAGTGTATTAACCAATGGCATCTTATACATTAAGGTCCCTGATGTGCTCCTACTTGGAACATTACGACATAGTTCAGTGGATCGTGAAATTCATTATGCATACCCCTTGACCTCAGCGTTAAGGCATTACCTACCCTCGCCTAATTGGTAACTTATATGTTTATCATCATTTGATTCTATGGTGATGAATCTTGCCAGAATAATGCAGCCTTGGGCAACGCTCACATTCAGCCCAGTAGCAGTATACCCTCGGCTCCTCGAAATGTATCTCATGTACCCTCTCGTGGAGGTTCACGTAACCCTTCCCCCTCCTTTATGGGTCACTGAACCCAGGTTAGGGAGCGAGTGGTCTAGCTGATGACACACACACACACACTGGGTCAGGGAGGGAGAGAGCGCAGGCTGTCCATAGCACTGTGCATTTATTCATCAGTCCAGTTCTGCATTATGATCTGTTTGATTGCCCAGCCAATAATCCTCTAGAGCCAATCTATATGTACACGAGAATCACTGGCGTGTCCGGTGCTGCTGAGGCAGTAATGTAGGGCGGGGAAACGTAAGTAAGGTCGGGAACATTTTTTTTTTATGGCCTGAGTGTGTGATTTACTGTTTGTGTGTTGCTGGGAGAGAGAAAGAGAGTTTTGCACTCGCGTTGCCCCGACGCTTAACCTTGTGTATATATGCACCGTATGTTTTATGTGTTTAAACACACACACACACACACACACACACACACACACACACACACCACACGGTATGCAAGGGACCTTAAAGTTGACATCATACCAGAGCGGATCAGCTGCAGACTGTGCGAGAAGGATTGTGAGGAAGGCGAGGTATGTGTTGCTCACCCTTCGAGTGATTACCTTCCATAAACAGTGGAGGTGTGTTGAGCACGACGGTACGACCCTTGAGCACAAGGGTATAACTAGAACACGATAGTACGACCCCTGAGGACAGTGGTACGACTTCAGGACGACGGTACGACCCTTGAACACATTCCACCTTCCTGCGAGAAAGGAATTAGGATATATACGACTTGCATTCGATCCTGGAAGCAAATTGGTCTCTTCTCCAGGGGAAAAGAGAATAGAGACTCTGGTGAAGATCTAAAGGATCAAGGATTGAAAGGAGAAACCACTTCGACCTGCCGCCCCCTTTCCTACACACACACACACACACACACACACACTCCGGGGAGGGAAGACTGGAATGGGACGTGATAATCGCCTTTAAAGCCGGGCATCGTAGGAGGCTGCGATGATGCTATCGCCCACCAGTTCCGTGAAGCCAGAGGAAGGTGGATGGCTGGGGGGAGAGGGGGGGTGGTATCAGAAACAAGGGGACTTGAAAGGAAGCCAGGGCAAGAAAAGTGTGGGGGAGGGACGTGAGGAGGCATGAGTCTTCTCCCCGCGCCAGAACCCGTGGCGGACCCGTGGGGGCGAGATGAGCAGTGGACTGAAGTGTGGACGACGGCGCCCCGTGATGATGATGATTGACACGGGTCTTGTGTGATGATAAACACACACACACACACACACACACACACACACACCTAAGGGGGTCAGGTCAAGAGGGCAGGCCATCATACCCAGGTATCGTACCGTTGTGCTCAGGATATCGTACCGTCGTGCTCAGGGTATCGTACCGTCGTGCTCAGGGTATCGTACCGTCGTGCCCAGGGTACCGTACCGTAGTGCTCAGGGTATCGTACCGTCGTGCTCAGGGTATCGTACCGTCGTGCCCACGGTATCGTACCGTCGTGCTCAGGTGTCGTACCGTCGTGCTCTAGGGCTGTATTATGCTTCATCATCCAAAAGGTTATCAAAACTGTATCATTGAAGTTTTGCATAAAAAAAAAAAATTAGTGTGTTGGCTGGCCACGAGCAGAGCGCCCGCGGTAATGACTAGCAAAGCAGATTATCCAAAGTTCCCGTAACAAGGTTTATAGTACCTTGGTCTATCAGGGATTCAAGCTATTTTGGCCCTTAATGATAAGAGACTTTAGAGTTAAGAATAGTTTGTCATAGCGTTGCTTTCAGGTTGTTTTTCGCCCCGTGTTGTTATGAACCTTATGGACGGTATGATTAAGGTCTTCTTTTCTCTCGCCGCACAGGCTAACGTGTTTTGTTTCTTCGGGCGATTATAGACCGTTGTGCCTCAGGACTTAAGGTCGAGATCAGTCTCACCCTATGGCGTTGTTTTCTTAAGTCTTGCTATTATGGCTCGTACTGATGGCCGTCATAAGGCTGGAAACAGTATGTCAGAGTTGTTCAGCTAGTTAGGGAAGGAAAGTTAGCCCGTACGAAACTGGATCATCGCATCATGACGTCCCCACAACAAATTATGTTGCATGATCCAATCATTTAGGACAAAGTTAAGGTTCGAAGAATGAGGTGTTTGTACGTCGAGAGCTTAGACGACGTAACATGACGGTATCTGCATATCTAGAATATAATGTGACGGTATATAATTCTCTCTAGAACATAATGTGACGGTATATAATTCTCTAGAACATAATGTGACGGTATATAATTCTCTAGAACATAATGTGACGGTATATAATTCTCTTGAACATAATGTGACGGTATAATTCACATCTATAACATATTGTGACGTTCTCTACATCTCTAGAACATGATGTGACGGTATATTCATATCTATAACATATTGTGACGTTCTCTACATCTCTAGCACATAATGTGACGGTATATAATTCTCTCTAGAACATAATGTGACGGTATATAATTCTCTCTAGAACATAATGTGCCGGTATATAATTCTCTCTAGAACATAATATGACGGTATATAATTCTCTAGAACATAATGTGACGGTATATAATTCTCTAGAACATAATGTGACGGTATATAATTCTCTTGAACATAATGTGACGGTATAATTCACATCTATAACATATTGTGACGTTCTCTACATCTCTAGAACATGATGTGACGGTATATTCATATCTATAACATATTGTGACGTTCTCTACATCTCTAGCACATAATGTGACGGTATATGATTCTCTAGAACATAATGTGACGGTATATAATTCTCTTGAACATAATGTGACGGTATGATTCACATCTATAACATATTGTGACGTTCTCTACATCTCTAGCACATACTGTGACGGTATATGATTCTCTAGAACATAATGTGACGGTATAATTCACATCTATAACATATTGTGACGTTCTCTACATCTCTAGCACATAATGTGACGGTATTTACATAACGAGAACATACTTGGCAAACGTATTGAAATGTGGCAGTTCATGATGGTGGTTTTGTTGTTTGGATGATTAAGCACAGATCACGAAGCTGCTCGAGCGATCTATCTGGAAGCAGGACGATGATGATACGTGGGTAGCGGGATGACGATGACGTCCGTGTGAACAAAAGGTATAATAAAGGAGGGGAGGATGTCTGCCACCATGATAAAGGAGGGGAGGACAACTGGTGCCATGACAAGGTGGGAGGAGGGGAGGATAACTGACACCATGATAAAGGAGGGGAGGTATTTTGACACCATAGTAAAGGAGGGGAGGGTGACTGACGCTATAGTAAAGGAGGAGAGGATTATTGACACCATGATTAGGAAGGGCAGGAGGATTCGCTCCCTGGTAAAGGTTAGATGGGGCCTGGATGATGGCAGAGGACCCACACAACAGGTTAGGCAGCAATGATTTAGATGATTGAGACAACTGAATAATTCGAATTATAGGGCTAATTAAGTTATTACGTAGGCTGTAAGTGAGTCAGTTGATGAAGACACTGACAAAGCAGTGGGATGATTGCTTAAACAAGCCATACAAACAACTGTCTTAAACCTGGGGAGGCCTTGGGAGTCTGAGTGGGGGGGGAGTGCAGGGGTGAAGCTCACGGGGCGGGGATTGCGTCATGTGGGAGTCCTGCCCAGGTCACGATCCCAGGGCACGCCGGTCACGTCGCCAGGGACAAGATGAAGGAAGCAGGAATCAGGATCAGGAGAAAGAAGGTGAATAGGGTAAGGAGAAGAAACTGGGAAGAGTAGCGAGGAGGAGGAAGAAGAAGAGGAGGAGGGGGATGAGTATGAGAGAGAGGGAGGGAGGTAAAGTGAGTGTGTGAATACCTCGGAGGATGTGTTCGGGGCCCCACTCGTTGAGAGGATGCTGATGTCAGTACAACGGTAACTGAGTCCTCCCTCCCACCCTGTCTGACTGACATTCACCCTACGTGGCCCGAGAATCAAGTCCGGTAAGAACACACACACACACACACACACACACACACACACTCATCCAGGAATGTAAGGCAAAGGAATAATTAATATCGCCGGTATGTCGAAAGGGGAGGATAATGGACGACTCTCCTGGGCACACCTAGTGTTTGTGGATCTACAGGACGCTTCCGAAGGGCCGGTAAACGTGTGGGTAGACTGGGTTGCAACGTGTAGTTGCGTCGCTCCGTGGTTGGAGGAGATCTGACGAGAAGCGAGATGAATAGAGTAACTCAGTACTCGTAACTCGGAAGCGATGATATACGCTCGCTGTTGATACGTGCGTCGCATGTTGTCCATGACGTGCGTCTGTTGAAGCCACATGCGTGTGTCGCCCACATACAATATGGGATTTTCGGATGTTGTCAGTATTACACGTGAAACATGTGATACGGGAAAATATAGATGTACTGGAAAGATTTAGTAATGATAAATAGACGCAAATAATGCCATCTGACATAGATATGCAAGCAATTAAGCGAGAAAGCAGGTGAAATGATAGTTTGAGTAAAAGTCTTCGTGCTTTTGAATTTGGCCGCATGAATCATTTCATCTTTTTGGCCTTGAAATGATGGTTGAAATCCCGTGAAGAAAAGGCGACTCTGTAAAGGGGTTGAGCACTAGTCGAGGAACGCATGGGAATGTTATTGTGATGCAGTTGAACATGACTGAAGATGGACACCACAATGAAATGGTCACTCCGAGGTCTGTCTCGGTTCTTGGCCATTCGTACGCCAGTCAGAGGGTTCTCGTCTCCCTCACAGGAGATGGTTCCCTCACACGACAGTTCTCGTGTTATGGAGACGGGCGTGGTGGTTACTGTACTAAGACGGTCGTTTGCAGGTAGTTGATCAGAGTTAATGGTAGGTTTTTGTGAGGTGTTGGACCTGCGTGGTGGTTGACAAAGGCTGGGGCGGTAGGGTGAAGTGTAGTGATTTTTGTTATGGTAGATTCTCTCTCTCTCTCTCTCTCTCTCTCTCTCTCTCTCTCTCTCTCTCTCTCTCTCTCTCTCTCTCTCTCTCTCTCTCTCTCTCTCTCTATCTATCTCTCTCTCTCTCTCTCTCTCTCTCTCTCTCTCTCTCTCTCTCTCTCTCTCTCTCTCTCTCTCTCTCTCTCTCTCTCTCTCTCTCTCTCTCTCTCTCTCTCCACGCCCACCCGCCTCTCCCAGTCATCCACCTCTCTCCCTCCCTCTCTTCCCTCTCTTCCATCCACCTCTCACGGCTCTTCCCCATCACCCTCTCCTCCCTCCGCCCACGGTCAGGTGTTCCAGGAAACGACAGGTTTTTACGTGGCGGTGCGACCGGCTGCCAGGGAAACTGTCGTGCTCAGGAATTTTTCGTCTCCGCCTCCGTACTGCAATTACCTTAGGGGCTCGGGCGGTAGCGGAGCCACACTGTGTGGGGCCACACTCGGTGGGGACACACTAAGCGGTAGTGGGGCCACACTGTGTGGGAACACATTGGGCGGTAGTGGGGACATACTAGGCGGTAACGGGGCCACACTATGAGGGGCCACACAGGGCGGTAGCGGGACCACACTGTGTGCGGAAACACTAAGCGGTAGCGGAGGCCACACTGTATGGGGGACACACTGGGCAGTAGCGGGGCCACACTTGGCGGTAGCGGGACCACACTGTGTGGTGACACACTGGGTGGTAACGGGGCCACACTGTGTGGGGACACACCGGGCGGTAGGGGGGCCACACTGGGTGGGGACACAGTGGGCGGTTAGCGGGGCCACACGGTGTGGGGACACTGGGCGGTAGGGGGGCCACACGGGGTGGGGACACAGTGGGCGGTTAGCGGGGCCACACGGTGTGGGGACACTGGGCGGTAGCGGAGCCACGCTGTGTGGGGACACACTGGGCGGTAGCGGGACCACACTGAATGGGGGAGACACTGGGTGGTGGCGGGGTTACACTGAGTAGGGACGGACACACTAGGTGGTGGCAGGATCACACCGAGTAGGGACACACTAGGGAGTGGTGGGACCACATTGTTGGGACACATGGGGTGGTGATGTTGCCATACCGTGTGGGATACGGGGGTAGGGGGATGAGATGGTTAGCAGCTATAGCAATTTAGATAGAGATCGTAATTCCAAGTTGTTCTATGGACGAGTTGCATGTATATGTATATCTGGCTCATTAACGTTCCACATTTTTAAATAAATGATGTTCTTTTTTCACTCTTGATTAGAACACACATTACCGTTTAGATCCCAACTGAATAGCTTGGTTAGCATCTACGTCAACACATGTAGAAATCATTACATGGAAGGTTAACATATGAAAAAAGAATAGTCGGGTTTTAATTAACTTCAGTGGTCAGCGTAATGTCCAGTCTGGCGTCATTGCCGTCAAAAGGAAAAGTGAAAGTGCCTTCGTCTTTACATGCAAAGTACAATATAGTGGTCTACTTACTCTCACTTTCGTGCGTCCTGCTGGCGATGCAGCGTCAGGAGAGCTCGTTAGTGGTGTCGGGAGAGGCGGTTCTCGCAGCCACGCACCAGGTCACTGTGGTAAGGCACCTCGCAGTCTGCCTCTGTCAGTGTTCAGCAGCGGAGGAAAAGCGTTCCAAGCCTGCGCGAGTCTCCCCTCGTACTTCTACGCAGATCTCCGTTTTCTATGCTCCATCCCGGAACGAGCCGGGGAGGGAGAGCAAGCCATTCACGGTATTGACACACGCTTCAAGTTTCTTCGGTGTAAAATCAATTTTTGATTAGTTCTCGCACGCTAGTGCCTCCGGGAAGCTGATGGAAAATACCTTACCGACGCTCTTAATGTCAGCAGTGGTTAATATTATCCACCTTGCCATTTGTTGCATTACATTTTGATACAATAATTACCCTATAATGACAATTAGAATGTTTCCAAACGTAATACTTGAGGAAAAGATGCTAAGAAACTTGGAAGAAATGACACACGGACGTAGTGATAACCAGTCGTAGGAATTTCCGCTTTCATCTCCTTCAGGAACGTAGAACCCGCTGAGCTTTGCTTGGTACGTACATACAGAGGTACTTACAGACTTACGCAATCGATTTCAGGTCAGCATAGTGTCTGGCTGGATGAATGAAGGTCTCTCAGAGTTCGGTTAGCTAATTCGGCGGTGTTGCCATCGCGGGGGTTTTCCCCTCCCCCCACGAGAGGCGGGGCCTCACCCACCAACTTATTAATTATGTTAATTTATTGGAGGAGTGCGACTGGTGTAGGTGGATGAGACGTGGGAGTGGGATGTCGGAAGAGGAGGCTTGGAGCCTATTGAGCAAGGGAGAGGAAAACTTAGTAATGGGCAGCATTAGCATTGAGGTAGGTAAAGGCCAGGTTATTAGACGTTAGGAAAATGTAAAGAAAAACTAAATTTGTTAGAAGAAACAGGTTATTATGATGCATGAGTCTGTTACTGGGATGTTTGATAGGAAGATAGGACCATGAACTAAGGAGTTAATAGGGTTGTATAGGTCTTTGATAATTGTGGTGTAGGGAGCTGATTGGGTCACAGGTGGAGTGAGGGGACCTGTGATGAAGACAACGACGGAGTGGGGTACTTTAGTGATATCCACATCTTCCGCTTTTTCATCATCTTGGAGGGACGACTGTGCTACCCTGGGGTTATGACGACCTGACCTGTGTTCAAACTTTTAACGGTCAGGTCAACGGTCAGGCCACCGTACTCAAGGGTCAAACTTGTCATTATCAAGAATTCTACCCTCCTGCTCAAGGGTTGTATCGTTGTGGTCAAGGCTTGTTCCGTTGTCTCAAAGGATCGTACAGTGGTCGTCAAGGAGTTAACCACAATCACTGATGTTTCCGTCATAATCATATGGCTCTCAGTGACGGCGATAAACGTGAATATGTGACGGGAATTCTGAATTAAGACAGATTGTTCAGCTGTGATGGTTTGGGGTTAGATGTATATGGGAGTGGGTCGGGATCCTAGATAGATATGTTTGTGTGTGTGTGTGTGTGTGTGTGTGTGTGTGTGTGTGTGTGTGTGTGTGTGTGTGTGTGATAGGTCAAGGATGAAGGATGAGAGGTAAAGGTCAACCAGTACAACAAGAATTAGAGTGGAAGCAAGACCCATATGGATCTGCCTTGTCATAACGCCACCTTGAGTGTTGACGTCTCTTTGTCCCTGAACTTAAGAAAACCTTGTTTTGACCTTCAGTAGTCAGGTCACTGTCGGGTCACATACGACTCAACCTGTATATCATCTCTGCCTTTTTTCTACATAGCGAAGTAAGTCTTTTGATGACTGACTGGCTCCTCCTTTCCAGATCTCTGGTTACCCCCTGGACGCCAGTAAAGAAGGAGAATCATCCCAGAGTACAATTGAGGCAGCATA
Organism: Panulirus ornatus; assembly: GCF_036320965.1. Classification (NCBI taxonomy): domain Eukaryota; kingdom Metazoa; phylum Arthropoda; class Malacostraca; order Decapoda; family Palinuridae; genus Panulirus; species Panulirus ornatus. Next base: position 2,227,537 of record NC_092270.1, read on the forward strand.
ACAGCAATACAGCATACAAGACTAACAGCCGGATGCTGTACCTGGAAGACACAGCGAGTAGCGGAACAGCAGGTGAGACCTGGTTTCCTTGTATCCTGTTGTAACCATGTGTTGAAAGAATTCTCCTGGAGATGACGCCATTCGTTCGCGGCAAGATCATTGACAGTGAAAAAAAAATAGTAAGTGATGTAGATGTGAATGAATTAATCCCCTGAGCACGACGGCACCATCATCAACCTATAACCTGACCCCTAGAAAGCTTTAGGTCAAAGGCCAGGCCATTGTGCCTATTGTTCGTAGTCTCGTGGTGAGGGATCGTAGCGTCGTGTTGATGGGGTTGTGCTGTGTACTGTTGGCCACAACAGGACCACATCCGCTAATCCCTCCGTCACCCCGTCACCACTGGGGAAAGCTGTGGGCGCACGACAGCTGCGGATCGGAGTTAGGATAAGGGCCTCTCACTTCCCAGGAACCCTCGTCAGTCGCTCACTGTCTGGAGCATTTCCTCCACCTGGTTTGGAATGTCCACCTCGAAGAGAGTGAGCCTCGGGGCTTACCCCCACGTCCCGACCCACTCTCTCTCTCTCTCTCTCTCTCTCTCTCTCTCTCTCTCTCTCTCTCTCTCTCTCTCTCTGTTCCACCCAAGCCTCGACTGGAGGTAAATAATTTGCCCGACCATCACGAGAGTCAGCCGGCCGTATTTGCTCAGGGCTCCTTTGTTTTGGGGACCTAGTGGCTCTGAGGCATGTCTTCAAAATGTTGAGCCTCGACTGGGTTTATCTATGTCGTAAATGTAGAATTAGTGGCATTGATTAATAATGGTAAATCTAAGACTTAACACGATAACTTATCCATGTTCTATGCGTAGAGGACATAAGAATATGACAGTTACTTGACTCTTGCTACATCTACTAGTAAGCAAGTAAGATAAGAAATGATTACATGGCAGGTAGAGCTCTGCTTCGCCAACAGATGATGTATACCTCCACACGTCTCACATTATATCACTCGTAAATTTCGACACAGAAATATTGAAAAAAAAAAAAAGGCGTGCTTTTAACAGACATATAATCGCTTCTCACAATCTAAAATCTGTACACACTCTGTATTCCAGACATTCAGCCTTAGGGAATATACAAGGAATATTTTCCGTGGCAAAGGCATTCACGGGGAATTCTCTTGGATTTTAGAACATTAACTTGAACATGACCGTAAACCGGTTTGACCAATATATGTATCGCCATAGCTACGTGCCAGTCTGACTGACTTGATGTAGCGGTAGTACTACACTGAAAGGTTAGGACAGGCCAGGTGTATCATCTTAGGAGATCCATGTCTGTGTTTCATCGTTTAGGGTCGTATTGATTCGCTACGACAGGATCGTATGTGGGGGACGTCATGTTAACTTCAACACTGTAGTTGGGTTTTCTGCAACAGGTCTGTGCGTGAGGGGGGTCGTCATTTTATTTCAAACACCGAGGCGCAAATGAGAATATAAAAGTTTGTTTTAGCCATTCATGTTTTATGATCAGACAGTAATATACACCTCTGCACTGTCGGCACATCACATCTAGAATTCTTAACATTTTGTTTTGGGTACACCGTCGCTGAATACACTACATTTGTCTGGTCCACTGTAGGTTACTCTTGCGTGTGTCGTTTGAAGCGTAGTTCAATATACTGGCGATACTCGTAGTTATTTACCCATTCATGAGATCGTGTTTTTGCAGACGTTTGGAAATTCCTATTTTCTTTTTCGTCGTATTTTTATTCCTTGAACGATATCGTGTTCAAATGGAAGGCAGTACATGGTGGTTCAATGCCAATACATGAACAAGAGAGTAATACGTAAGGTGATAGAGATGGACTGAGGGGTCTCATGCATCCGTTACATAGGTATTAGTAAAGTACAGAATGAGTGGTGCGTATGAATATGTGGATGAGTAACATATGTGGACGGTGGAGTAATGGGCGGGTCAGTTTTCTTTTTTTGTGTGTGGTTAGGAGGGGAGAGAGGAAAGGGTTGAGCCAGGTAAGATCCATTGAAGTATATAATGATGTGTACAGATGTATGGTGTAGGCTTTATTGAAGCGTGTGGGTGGTTTGTTGGATGATTATATCGGGGGACCTTATTGATATACCTCCAGCTGGCTGAGGCGTGCATGTGTAGCGATTTTTTTTTATTTAGTAAGGAAATTAGCTAAATTAAGGCGAGCATAGTTGATAGTGTACATCGATGGATGACTGGAGCCTCTATCCTGTGGTATGAGGGTCCGTGGGAACCAAATTTGTCCCAAAGTCGTACAAATGTCGAGTTCTTGGATGTGTCTGTAGTTTATGTGTCTGTTGTCTTCTTGTGTTTGCCCTGCTTTATGTGTTGCTTCTCTTAACCACATGCTGGTTGGTTTTATCGTAAGTCGTTCATGTTGTTCTTTGGTGTTTTCGATATAGGGCTACCAACCATTTGTGAGGAATGATGGAGCTTCGATGGGTACTCTCTGTAGCTTGGGCATTTATGATTTCGAGACGAGGTGAAATGGTAAAAGGGAGTCGGTCAGTCTGGAGGGGTCATAGCCTTTACTAGGTGTAATTTTTGCCCTCCTTTTTATTCATGTTGGAGGCTCCAGTCATGAACAAAAGTCCACATCAAGGCCGGGCCTTAACTGAAGTACAGAAAGGTTGATGAAAGGGAAAAAAATTGAAGAGACAATGGAAAGTACGAATTTTGGAGTGAGTAGGAAACCTGTCTTTTAGAATGTTCCCAGGTCATAGTTGCTGGGAAAGATATGGGAGGGTAGAGAGTTCCAAAACTTAGACGTGTAAGGAAAGAGACAGTTATCAAAATAGCCCACCCTTGAGTTGCCAACGGCCACACAGTCATCATGTGACGCAGCAGCTTGCCGAGTATTGCGTGGTCTTGCTAGTGGTGGGGGACACACAAGCAGCCAGCTCTCGGGTGCAAAAACCAAAGTAATACCTACAGAAGAGGGAGAAAGAGAACCCATATTGTGGTGGAGGGCATGGTGGGGTCAAGTTTGGAAAGGTAGCCTGGTTGAGTTGATGCCATCTACACAGATTTGGCTTTTGCCACGGTCTGGGTCGCAGCAGCTCGTGATGTGGGGATGTATGTCAGCGTCACTGGTGCACAAATGGCCCTGTGGTCCAGTGGTGTTTTATTCCTGGTGGTGGATACTAGAAAAAGAACGTGTATTAGCTGATTCTTGGGCTTTTAGTAATTACCGGATCCCCTGCAGTTTCAAACTCTCGTGTGTGTGCGTGTGTGTGTATGGTGTGTGTGTGTGTGTGTGTGTGTGTGTGTGTGTGTGTGTGTGTAATATCAAAGCTAATCCGCTCGACGTAAAATACTTGTATGTGTAGGGGAAAGGGAACCATCGTCCATCAGCTCCTCTCTCCCTTTCGATCCTATTGACCAACTTTTGATTCATCGCTCTCTTCGAGGGAGGGAGGTAGAGGGAAGCTGGTCTTCATTTCCAGCCAAAGTTCCTCTGGTTTTCGGGTTGCCTCAATGATGTTTGCGGCGGTTGGAAGAGACCGAGGCTGGGGAGGAAACCTTTTACACGATGTAGCGAAAGACGAGGGACGCTGGTGTCTGAGGACCTAATAAGGTACAGGTCCAGTAAGACGTGTTACCCTAATGCTGGGGACGCCCCGAAGGCAACCTGACCCCTTGAACGTTGTGGTCTTTGTTTAACACAAGGTTGATAAAGGTAAATACACCACCTGGCTTGATACCGCCATGCCCGAAGACTTGTCCAGTATACGGGCTAGCTAAAACGGATTTTAAAACACGTAGATTATGGAATGAAGTTCCTTGAAGTACATATAGTTTGTTAAGCTGTGGTTTACGGTCACTCTTGTCAGCCTAGAACATTATTGGTGGTTTTAGTTTACGGGACTTTGTCGTCATCTTGATTAGCGGCTAATTAGTAGTGGGTATTAGACGGATATTAATACTGAGACTTCCATTTGAATTAGACAGTCTATTGAAGGGTATAGAGGGAGAAACTCTTTGACAATGATGGAGTCAATGAATTCGTATTTACAACATCATCTCATAAACATCAGTTGTAATAAAATTAGTCAAATGCTTTGAACGACAGGAAGAATGTTAATTACCGAGTATATAGGGCAGCGCGTCATCCCCCTCCCCCCCCTGGGGACTGGCTCCAGGGGGGGTGGGGGTGTTTGTGTGTCAGCGGTTACCATGACAACGGTGTCCGGGACGACGCCGACGACAGCTTGGAGGAGAGGAGGGAGAGGAGCGTCCCCCTCACCCACACGGCTGCATCTGGAGGAGGAGGAGGAGGAGGGGAAGAGGCGAGAGGGTCCTGCTTGTGAGTCTTGCCGTAAGACCAACAGAGACACTCACCTAACCCGACCTCATTCGGGGTGACCTAAATTAATGGTCAATTATCCACGAACAACCATACCCGGATGTTAGGGCCAGGGCGAGGCCAACATTTTGTCAAGTAGAAGTTGTTTTTCCTTCCTATCATTATTAAGGGGGAGTCAAAGCGAACTAGGCCGAGATGCGTGTTTAACGCCGGCCTGCCTGCCTGCCTGGCACCGCTAGCTAGACGACATTTCTAACCCCAGGGCGGAGGATGACACAGGTGGGTGAGCCAGCACTTGTGTTCGCTGGCTGCTGCAGGCTCATCCTGCCTCACTCTCGGGGGAGTGGGATCTCCCTTGTGTTTACGTCTTCACCACGTTCCGTGCGCCAGGCCAGCATAACGCGAGGCTCTGTTGGCCACTTCTGTGGCGGCTTGTCACGCCGTTACGTCACGGCAGTGCAAGTCACCGTGAGTCGAAATTCGTAAGCTAAGGCTGTAGTAAGGCAAGCTACTGTATTATCTTATTTTTTTTGCTCTTCACGTTAGCTGACGTAACTTTCGTCTTTACGTCCAGACTCCGGATGCGGAAGGGGTCGGTGGGTGGGTGGGTGGATGGCAAGACTTCTGGTCTGACGTCACGGAGGGGATGATTGGCGATTTTCTCTCCCCGAAAGTTTTGTGGTGAGATGATTGGTGGATTTAACGATGGGATGCCAGGTTACAATGCAGTTCTCCTATTGCTTTTTCTTCTTTATAATTAATATTATTGTTATTATATACATCTATATCGTTTATTGAGGAAAGGCATACGTTTAGAATGGTTCAAAGGGAGTTAGAAAGAGAGAGAGAGAGAGGGTGGGATGCAGTGGACTCTGGGATCCGGTAACCACAACACAGATTTGTGAGGCTTCCTTGGAAATCCATTTTCCAACTTCAAATACAGTCCCACCCCCTCACACACACACACACACACACACACACACACACACACACACACACACACACACCTGCTCTTCACCCTACCCTATGGCCCTAGTCGATAGATAGACCCATAACAAGCTGGGATATATATATATATATATATATATATATATATATATATATATATATATATATATATATATATATATATATATATATAAGTTAAGAGTCCAGATATTACTAGTGAAGAAACACAATGCACAAACACTAATCATGCAAAGTATTATAATATTGCAGTTGCACTCCAATACGTTAACAAGGAAACAGTCAGCTACCAGTTCACATTGTGTATTAGGATAGAGCTGATATATGAGTGACCGCATCCAAAGATGTACAATGATTTGATAGAGGAGGGCGACAAAAAGGGTACCACAAAGATAAGCTGAGTTTAAAATGGTGGAAGTTAAGAGTTCGTCCAGCGCGGAGGCGATGAGTAAGCGTTGACTTAGCTACAACCTCCGAGTTATTAAGATGGGTTAATGACGTCAGCAGTGGACACTTCTTCGAATGACACGGAAAGATGGAACAACGACGAGATGGTAACGCAAGATTAAGCAAGACACACGATGGGGAAAGGCGTAGAGAAGTTCTGTAGAAGCAAATGAGTAGATGAACATGGTGGTCGAGAATGTTCAAGAGATGGGGTCCCCACGAGTGTACACCCCCCCTTCCCAACGTGCAGCACAGATGGGTAATAAGGGACGATGTTTGTGTCTCACATCTCCTTCATATCTGTTATTACATGTCTCCCACACCCCTCCCCTACCAACTGTGTCGCCATCAGGACACGCTGACATGCAGTTACGTTGCCTTGGAAACCTCTCTCTCTCTCTCTCTCTCTCTCTCTCTCTCTCTCTCTCTCTCTCTCTCTCTCTCTCTCTCTCTCTCTCTCTCTCTCTCTCTCTCTCTCTCTCTCTCTCGCCAACTGGTTGCTCCTCGCTGCGGCCTTGCACGCAGGAGCCTTTAAGATAAGGATTTTGCTAACACCCGGGACTTAAATGGAATTTCTTTCCTGAGATGATTATGCATATATCAGATATATACACACAACGCGCAGATCACTTCTTTCTGTTTCAGTACAGTTCCCCATCGCGGCTTTTATCGGGTAGGTGATTGACCCAAAGCACTGAATTGCACTTCATTTGCTCCTTAAAGTTTTCACATTTCGCGAAGTGTTGGAGACGTGGGGTTGGAGGAGGAGGGGGTGATGTGGTGAGAGATGCCAAAACCTTCTTGTATATTTCGTGTTTAGATTAGACGTTTTCTTTTCGTTGACTTTGTGGCGTAAAATAAATGAGATTTTTGATTTTAGATTTTTTTTCTTTCGGTTTGTAATTAAAAATTCCATCTTTTTTTCTAAGCTGTTGTCTGTTTGTTTGGTTTATTTCGATGTCATTTCTTTACTTTGTTTGTTATCCTTTTATGCAGAATTTTGTCTCTTCTTTCACCTGTGAGAGGCTTAGGCAGACGAAGCCGTTGCGACTAGAGTACGTGTTGCATTGTCACCAGTCACCTGTTGCTCTGATGTCACTCATCAGCTGATGCCACTGACGTCATTTTCCAGCTGATATAGTCGTAAATCAGCCGACGCATTGACGTCACTCCTCAGGAGACGTCCTGATGTCATTAACCGGGCGTTACGTCAACATTTACCAGCTGGTTTGCGGTGGTGTCACTTCCCGTATGAGACAGAGACGTCGCCATTGAGATGATGACCTGACTTCAATAATCACCGGGTTTAACTCGGTCGGTACGGGTGTTTACATCACCGGTCAGCTGATGTAACGACTTGGTTGTTGACGTCACTAATCATGTAATGTACTTGGGAGCCAATCAGCTGATGATGATGCCCCTCCACCCGGAATAGTGTGATGTCAGGCTCCCGGCTGATGCAGTGACGTCAGCTCATCAGTTAATGCATCGCGACCCCAAGCCATCAAACACTAATTTATTAAGCACTCGCCACGGTCACCTCAGGCGAATGTTTGTGGGTCACGCCAGCCCTGCCACGCATTGCCGCCCTCCTAGCCATCCTAGCCCTCATAGCTCTCCCTGACCTTCTTCCCTCATAGCCTTACTAGCCCCTCCTCTCCTCCTTGCCCTCCTCTTGGTCCTCATTTTCTAAGTTTTCCTCTTCCGTCCTCATCCATCCTGTTATACCTTTTCGTCTGTAAATAGTAATGATAATAATGATAATAATAATAATAATAATAATAATAATAATAAGAATAAGAATAAGAATAATGATAATAACAATAATGATAATGATAATAGTAATAATAATGATAATAATGATAATGATGATAGCAATAATATCAAACGCCATCTTTCAGTTGCGAATGCAGTATATATATATATATATATATATATATATATATATATATATATATATATATATATATATATATATATATATATATATATATATATCGTCTGATCAAGTTAAGGAATACAGTCGGTAATGAGAAATCTGGCATCACCTCTACACGTGTGTTCGTTGGAGATGTTCTGCCGTTCATTCGAAGTCATCACGTTAATGTTCTCCATAACAACTGGTTTTACAGTCGTGGGAAATAATGTTACCGTTTAAAAATGTTACTTCCATAAAATGAATTCCATAGCGTCACTTTCATGCGCGTGAGAAATGGTGGAGGACCGGATGGCAACAAGCGCTGGCTCTACCGGGAAACATTGATGGTGTTTCGGAAATGAGGGTCATGAGAAACTGACCTTTCCCCTGGCCGGGGAACACTACCTTCACTCGTAACATATCGGGTATTTCTGGGAGGATTTTATATAGAATGCGTTTCACTAATGATTTTTGTATGGATTTTTTTTTCTTTTCGTATAGATTGAGCATCTGCAGTTAGCTGATGTATAGCATGACTGTAAATATTTCAGTGACAATTGCAGAGAGCTGTACAGCTTTTGCTGAAAATGTTTAGAAATTCTGAGAGAGAGAGAGAGAGAGAGAGAGAGAGAGAGAGAGAGAGAGAGAGAGAGAGAGAGAGAGAGACATTCATATAACCTTTTACAGCATACTATATTTAGAGTAATATATATATATATATATATATATATATATATATATATATATATATATATATATATATATATATTATGACGAGTTAAACATGCCTCAATTACGTGCCATCTTAGGTGAAAGGACACTAAAAGATAAAGAAACAGATACTATTCTGTTTCGCAGACATTTGCAGACCTGACATTTAAAGGTAGAAAAGTCATGGGAAGAGGGAAGAACGGGAAAGGTCATGGGAAGAGGGAAGAACGGAAATATGCAGAGAACTATTACTCGGAAGTAATGTCAGAAATAACGTAGTTTAAGGAACTGAGTTCAGGCTCAGTATTTCGAGGACAGTATACTGGCTATAAGTGTATAAACAAATATGTAATTTGGCAGATATTCAGATGACATTTAGAAGAGGTGGACACCTTCCAGGATATCCATAGGTCGCAATCTTTAGCATGTGACTGCTGTCATGCACAGTACGGGTAGGGCTATAGTCTGGCCAGTGAGTCTATCTCTACAGGCACGTACCGAGCTTTCTGTCACCTTGACTTACATCCTGACTGTGATATGATGGCAATGTAGTGCTATGATTGGGTTGGAGAAACAATTTGTAAAGCCACACGCCAGGTCACTTTGCTGTTTCATTGTGAGGGTTCAGGTAAAATTTGTTGAAAGTTTAGACGTGTCTCCCATAAAATTCTAATTCAGATCTTCATTTTCTGTCGTGTATCTCGAGATGATAGAGAGAATTTGTAGCGTAAACTTTACCAAAAGAAATTTAAAATCTCCAGGTCGAAGGTAAGCTTAACATTCCGTAAAGTTAGTGGAAAATTGATAAAAAACGCAAATAAGACCAGTAACTGAAATTCTGTCTCTCTCTCTCTCACTGCATCAAGATCCAAATAGATATCTTTAACCTAGGCGTCAGAATTTTTACCACAAATTCGGGAAGCGTTTTTAGTAAAACGCTGTGTTTACGCATGGAGTAAAGAACACAGCTATAACCACTTTAGCTTCAGATGATTTATATTTATTGTTTTGTGTATGACGTGATTCTGTTGGTCTTCCTGGAGATGCCTTCCAACAGCTGACCAAAACAGAGAATTTAGGCGAGGTTGCAAGAGAAGACAGCCCAGCTTGGCGTACATATGAAAATGTCGGTAGAATTAAAGGAAAAGTTGGAGGAACAAGGGAAAATAAGAGAGTAGATTAATCTTTGTAGGTTTATGGCAAGGTTGGGAGATTTGTGATCGACGAGGCGTGCAACAGGCGTGATTATATTACAGTGGGCGCAAACTGGTCTCATGGTAGGCCGTTGATTCTGATGTATTAAGATTGATATAACATATGAACCTCTGTGTTCCTCAGATTTTGTAGAAGGATGTTATTATCATCAATATTTAGTGAGTTTTGTGCTCGTGTTGATGGGGGAAAACCTCTGAAGGAGAGAGGTGATGCTCTGGGGAACACAAGGAAGGTCTGTGTGTGTTATTGTGTATCTTATTCCCTTGGAATTCTCTTTTCCGTAAATCCCTTTAAAGTCTCTTCCCTTATAAAAAGTGAAGCAGGTAAATAAATCAGCGAACTTCAAAAGTTTTATTGAGAGTTGATGCGTATGTACATGATTATTATAGAATGATATAAAATAGCAGCAGGTACAAAGAACAACCGTAGAATGCAGATGGCTAATCATGGAGAACGACCTACACACGTAATAATGAAGGTAAATTGTCGATTATCATCTGAGCCTAATGCACACTGAAACAAACTGAGGATCCATGGAGAATACTGTGTCGGTATCACACAACACAGTCCACCGCAGAACTGACTCTCCTCACCTTATACCATGGGCACGGGAGAGGGTCACTGGTCTGCGTCAGCCGCTTGAACACAATGGTATGTAAACCAGACATAGACCAGGCCATGGCATGCACCATGGGTTGTTCCCTCGTGGTCAGGGTGGCTCAGAACCAGGGTAGTCCACATGCATATCAAGTTTGATCTTCAGAGTATATACAGACTCCATCTGAACGGTGCAAGTAGATGAGGGAATCCAAGAATGTGTTTGGTTTTGGAAATTACAAAGTGTGAAGAATGTCTTCAGTGAATCTTTGGCTACATGGCTTGTATGAATCTTGTTAGGTATTTGTTGAACGTTTGGTTACGTGCAAAGTCTTTGAAAGTACATCATCCACCAGTCTTAGGAATGTGCATTAGGATTTTAGGCAAACTTACATTTAGTCTTACATTGTTTTTGCAAACACACACACACCATCATATACTCACATGAAAACCCATATAGAATCAGAATGAAATACACTTCATATATCTTTTTATATCTCTTAACAGCCATCTTTACTATCCTGTCTCCGTCTATAGAGGTGAGTGGGGAGAGGCCTTCTTGATTTACCATCTTGTCTCCATCTATAGTGATGGTTGAGGAGAATCCTTCCGCTTTCCTATAGTGGTGGGTGGGAAGGAGCCTTCATCCGTACTACCCTGTCCCCACCTGCATAGATAACGAATTTAGGATACCGAAACTGTTTTCGAGCAAGTAACCTCGTCATAGACCATTGGGTCTTTGATATCTGGCTCTCCTCTGTACAACGCAAAACACTCTTTAACCCAGTGAAATAGTGAATCCCAGAGCAGACAAGGTAGCTGACCCCTCTAGAAAAAAGGACATTGCTGGTACATATCCAGATTTTAAGATGCACATCTAGCAAAATTTCATATTGGTTAGGGGAATGTTAGCATCGTATTGACATTTTTACATGAGTGAGGCCGGGGCTGAAGGGAGCCTGTGTTGGGACGTTATGTGAGTGTGTGGTTCCTGGACCAGGGGAAGCTGAATGACACCGCTGCTGTCATGAGATATCTGGAGATTACCTCAATATTTTCTCATCTCACCACCAGTAAGGGCTGGTGGTACCGGACTCCGCCTGCATGAGGCTACACTGTGAATGGAGAGTCACCTTCGGGAATGTTGTGTCATCGTCAGTAGACGAAACGGGGGCGCTGCCTCGTCAAGTAACTTCTCGCTCCAAAGGAGTCCAAGTCACGTCCTTGCTCCTGTTTGGGGGGCGCAGCCTCGAAGTTGCAGGAGCCCCTTGCAAAACGTTTTGAGGTTATGTGACCACAGGGCTTCATCACAGCCTCAGAGCTGAGCCTTGATGATCAAGCTATTTGTACAATTGTCTACGTCAGTCTTATTCCCAGGTATTTACATTTATTCTATAACTCAAGGCTTCATTTTTATCTAATATTTACATTTGTTTGATATTTGGGAGCCTCGCCATAATGGAAATACATCGCTGTCCATGACTGTGCATACTGACTGTGACAAATATGAATATGTATTATGGACAAAGAAAGGTGGATTTCATAGCTTTGTACACAGACAGACTGACACACACACACACACACACACACACACACACACACACACACACGTTTCAAGTGTATGTATACAGTGTATGACATAATCAAGGTAAAATTCCCTTGTTTCAGCTCTTATTTCGAATCAACAACATAACAAACAATACATCGTCTCCCATAGAAATAATAAATGATAATTATAGATAGATAAATAAATGAATCCACACAAAGGTGATAGTATTTCCGAAAATTTGTTTGTTGCATGTGAGTCACACAGAAGCTTCACTTGTCGTCAGGAGAGGCAAGTGTTAACTGGAAAGTGTCCAGCCCACGAGATGCTCCACTGATTAAACGATCGTTGATGAAAACGTTTGTTCCTGGTTGTTCGGGCTTTGTAGGCGTATCAGCTGCCAGGGTCGTTAAGGCCTGTAACAAGTTATAAACCATCGGTCGAATTATCTTGGAAGTCCTTCCTCAGGTCTTCAAGATATTTGTAACACCATACACGCTCGCACTGTGTAAATGGCTCGAGTGTCCATTTGTATTTCTGGCCTGAGCCTTTGTCTTATAAAGGTCCAGTCGTTTTCGAATACTTCGAGACCGTCCTGGGCGCTACAGAAGATGGCGTTATAGGAGCTTCTTGCTTAACTTTTCACTCTTGTTCTCGGCTGCGATGGGCCTCTTGGCGTCGCCGTTTTGGTCCTTACTGGCGTCCTTCTCGTCGTCGTCGTCCTCCTCCTCCTCCTCGTCATCATCGTCGTCGTCGTCCTCCATGGTCTTCTGGGTTGACTCCACGATACGGAAGCACTCCAGGAATTCGTTGAAGTCGATGTACCCGTCCTTGTTGATGTCGATGGAGCGGGCCAGGTCTGTGATCTCCTCCTTGTGGATGTGGACGTCGATGTGGCGACTCAGGAGATCGCACGCCTCGTTGAACTCGTCCATGCTGATGTAACCTGCGGGCCGCGAGTTGTGGGAAGGCTACAGTCATAAGGGAAATAACATCCGTAACCTCAAGTTTTGTTTAGACTTGATTCGATCCTATGTAGGTACTTGAGCGTTAGTAACTAGTGGGACCTACGTGGCGAGGGAATAGGGAACAATACTACAAACTAAATGCTTTAACTGTGGCACAAAAAAGAAACACTCCATATGAAATATAGAACAGAGTGTGGTAGATATATCTTTCATTGAGCAATAATTTTAATGAGGAGATGAGTGTTTCCTTAACCAGTTGGGTGGGGTGGATGAGAATGTGTGGTAGTTTGTAGTACACTTGGGTCATACCCATATTGACAGATGGGTAAAAGGTAGCAGCGAAGAGGGGAAACAAGAGCCAGGAATTTATTGTTCAGTTTACTTCTGACAACTTCTTCTTCAGGAAAATAACAAAGATGACGTTGTCGAAATTAATTGAGAAGAATAAATTCCTGGCTCTCTTGCTTCCACTGTTCGTGGCTACCATTTTTACCCATATCAGTACACCTACCAGAGTTGTCCTTGTCGATGAGTCTGAAGATGGTCTCCAGGCTGTTCTTGTGTCGGTACAGCGCCTCTACCACGGTAGGTCCTCCCTGTGGACACAGTGCATGGTGTTACTGAGGCTTCCACACTACCAGCTGATCACGTCAGTCACACAGAGAGAAGAAAGACGAGTAAAGATGGCTGTAAGAGTTTCATTTGCTGGTGTTATCTTTCCTTTTACAGCCTGAGTTTATTCTAGTACTATTGTAAGAAAGAGTTATGCCATGATGACTTGTCTCACCCATAACTAGCAGACAGAATACTTGCGTCACAAGCCATCACTGCTTAGCGAGAACCACAGAGGGTTTGGTTTTTTCCGACTGCTCTCTGTCATTCAAGAACATCCTTTCACTGCTAGCTTGCAACACAGAAGCTATGCATCACAGTCTGAGCCAGCTTCAATATATCCCAGACGATGGGTTTGTGCCCCTGTAACCATGAGTAACGTTCATGCAGTTGAAAGGAAGGTGCCCAAAGTGCCACTGAACCCACCTTAATTGCCAGGTTTTTCTTAATGGTGTCGTCACTGAAGCAGCTGTTGTAGTCGACATCACCTGTGATGGGGTGAAGCGACACCAGCTTCTCCCGCAGCACGCGCCAGGGAAGGTTCAGGTGGCACTCCTTCTCCATCACCTCCACCCAATCCCCAACGCTGATGTAACCTGCGGGAGGAGCTACTCTTAATGCTGGTAGTGAGTTGAAAAGAAGAACGAACGTTTTGGTTAGAGTATACGTTTAGACAGACGTAGTGGGTGATGACGAACGTGTGGTGGCAGTGGTAGCTCATGAGACGCAGTCCTACGGTTACCACGAACATCCCGTCCCGCCACACACAAGGACAACACCCGGATGTTCGTGTTTGTCTCCGTCAGTGCTCCCTAGGCGTCCTCCCGCCGCAGGTACACCGAACATCCTCAACATGTCACAAGATGAACTCGCAACACTTGGTAAATAAGAACAGAGGCTTAGGAGCGCCCTCGGCTTGGGTGCCCCAAAGACTACGTCTCACACATCCTCTTTCATGTCTCATGGAAAGCATCCGCGACGCTTGACATCAGTCCTGGACGTGTAGGTCTGTTTGCAGTGTTGCAAGAGGTTGCACACACCCGTTCTGTGCTTGTAAGTCTAGCGAAGGGCTTTTAGAAGCCTAGACGTCAACCACGAAGTGATTTCTGTGCTGTCAGGGATTCATGAGCTTATAACTCACTTACCCAGTGACTCTCACCCTGCTAGAATGCTTCAAGGAATCAACACCTCGCATATCTTGTGTTTGATGCGATAAGAGGGCTTCCAGGAGCTTGAATCTTGCATATATTGTGCCTGATACCTTACACGAAGCTTCCAGGAACCTACCTCTGCTGTTCAGTGCCTTCTATCTCTGCCAGAGGGCTTTCAGAGAACCTCCCTGTCCCAGCTTGTAATAGTCAGGGTTAGGAGGACTCCCATAATCTAAACCCCGTCAGTTATGTCCTTGTTCTTGTAGACTTCCAAGGACTTACACCTTACCTGCTCTGCGTCTGCTGGAAAGCTGCTTAGAGCGCTGACCTTGCCTTCCTCGTCCCTCTCCCTCTTCCGTTAGACCTTTGTCCCAGAACTAGAAGCCTGGATAGAACCCGTAACTTACCCTTCTTACTCTTGTCCCTCTGCTGGAAGGCTTCCAGGAGCGTGGACCTGGAGGCGAGGATCTGTGCTCGTAGTTCGCTGAAGGCCGAGGTCTCCATCCTGCCCACGCGCTCCCGGATGGTCAGCTTCCGTGACCTGCCGACGAAGGTCATGGTAGGCAGTGAGTGTCGGGTCATGGTATGGAATGTTGTGGTCATGGTCATGAAGATTTATAGATTAATTTGTGCCACTAGACTGATCGCCATCAATCATATTTTCATGCTCATTCCTATCTCAATTCTCCTACGTTATCCTGTTGTGTTCAAGGGGTTAATCGTGAATCGGAACGGTATATATATATATATATATATATATATATATATATATATATATATATATATATATATATATATATATATATATATATATGAAAGGCTTCAAAGGGGAAAAGGAAACAAGATTTACCTGAATATATCTGGAAACTGGATAAGATGAATTATGTGTGTGTGTGTGTGTGTATACGAGGTCGGGACCTTCTCCCGTCTTGTAATTAATTAATTCTTAGATTATGTGCCGACATGCTTTTTCCCGAGTTCCCGCTGAGATGAAAGAAGTAATTCATGCAGTTCAGAACTTGAGGCGGACGTCTCCGAGGGGACTGACTTAAGGAAATGAAATATCCGAAGTCGCAAGAAAGAAAAGGTTTACAATATTGGATACTCCAAGTAAGCCTCGGGCGAATGTCGTGAAGGGACGTGTGTGTGTGTGTGTGTGTGTGTGTGTGTGTGTGTGTGTAAGGGACTCACTTCATGTCTGCGGTGTACTGGACGAAGTGGGGCTCGAGGTTGGGTCCCTGCAGCTTGACATAGGCGCCCCTGTTGCTGCCCGACTCGTAGTAGTTGGAAGCCGAGAAGATGGTCAGGCACTGTGGGTAGGAGGAGGTCACGTTAGCAGGGTGGTTGTGGCTGTGTGAGGGAGGTCGTCAGCAGGGTGGTTGTGGCTGTGTGAGGGAGGTCGTCAGCAGGGTGGTTGTGGCTGTGTGAGGGAGGTCGTCAGCAGGGTGGTTGTGGCTGTTTGAGGGAGGTCGTCAGCAGGGTAATTGTGGCTGTGTGAGGGAGGTCGTCAGCAAGGTGGTTGTGGCTGTGTGAGGGAGGTCGTCAGCAGGGTGGTTGTGGCTGTGTGAGGGAGGTCGTCAGCAAGGTGGTTGTGGCTGTGTGAGGGAGGTCGTCAGCAGGGTGGTTGTGGCTGTGTGAGGGAGGTCGTCAGCAAGGTGGTTGTGGCTGTGTGAGGGAGGTCGTCAGCAAGGTGGTTGTGGCTGTGTGAGGGAGGTCGTCAGCAGGGTGGTTGTGGCTGTGTGAGTGAGGTCGTCAGCAGGGTGGTTGTGGCTGCGTGAGGGAGGTCGTCAGCAGGGTGGTTGTGGCTGTGTGAGGGAGGTCGTCAGCAGGGTGGTTGTGGCTGTGTGAGGGAGGTCGTCAGCAGGGTGGTTGTGGCTGCGTGAGGGAGGTCGTCAGCAGGGTGGTTGTGGCTGTGTGAGGGAGGTCGTCAGCAGGGTGGTTGTGGCTGCCTGGAGCAGGTCGTCAGCAAGGTGGTTGTGGCTGTGTGAGGGAGGTCGTCGGCAACGTGGTTGTGGCTGTCTGAAGGAGGTCGTCGGCAAGGTGGCTGTGGCTGTCTGAGGGAGGTAAAATGACAACGACACAAAAAACGCAAGCCAAACGATGCGAGGAATTCATAATAACATTGCGCTAGTCCAAAGAAAATACAGAGTGTGGTGTTATCATTCGCGAAAAGTGTCTAGGTGTGGAGAGAGGATGGACGTAACGCAGACTCTACTGGAGTGGGAGTGGAGTCGTTTGTTTTGAGTTTAGAAGCCACTGGCGGAGTGGGTGGGTGATTCAGGCTGACCCTGGTAAGGAGGGAGTCATTATGGGACGCCGTCATTGTCATCCACTGCTTGTACAACGAAGATACTAGGAGAGGAGAGGTGTACAGGAGAGAGGATTTTGTTTGCTTGGTTGTAGCAGACTTGTGGGTTCTTTATTTGTGAATCTGTCGTCTCAATATGGCGAGCAAATTGCTGGTAGGCGTAGACTACTGACCAGGTTGTCGTGGGTGAATTCGTAGCCCTCTAGTTTACACTCGTGGGAGCGGATGAGGAGCGAGAGGCCGTGTTTCCTGAGGAAGTCGCTGGTGATGTCCGGGCCGAAGTAGCTACCGCCGCCCCTGAAGGAGTTGGGCCGGCACCCCAGGTGTGTCTGGGGGTCGCTCCATAGCAGGTCCAGCACCTGATGGGGAGCAAGAGGGAAGAAAGTATATACGTGGTGCGTATGACTTGGGATGTGTGGCTTAGCCCTTTGAGCACGATGGTACGACCCTTGAGGACGACCCGAGTCTACACACAATAAATTTCCCCTGAATTAGGTCAAAATGTCAAGCCATTATACCCAGAGGATCGTACCATCGTGCTTAAGGGGTTAAATGGCCAATTTAGACCAGGTCGCGTGAACAATGTAGAACTATACTGCAGACTCCCTATTGTAAGCCTGACAGACTTGTGTGAGGTACAGACATAAACCTACGGTAACAGTCTGGAAGGAAGCATTTGAGTTAGTGGCGTGTGGGCTAATGAAAGACATTAGGATCAAGCGTGGGTTTAGATACAAAATGTTCGTAAGGCGGACTGATGCTCATGGACCGCCGTAGGGGATTTGACGCTATCTCGCGTTAGAGAACATCAAAGAAAATGGATTTTTTTTTTTTAGGCCTGATATAAGGGGAGACTCCTCAGTTGGAGTTACCCGGAACATTAGTTTGCTACATATTACAAGTCACTTACCGAGATTTTTGACGATGTGTAGGATAAATGGTCTTGTAAAAGAGGACAGAACTGTATAGTAAATTTTGTTACGGATTTTGAGTAGTTTGGCTGTAAGTAATGGTTGAGAGTGAGGCAAGTGACGAGACTGCTTAATCCCTTGTCTCATGACGGCAAGGATTCTGTACACCCCTGACCTGACCTGTAGTGTGGCTGCCTCCCTACACTCACGCCACGCAGCACACCGAGTTATCCGACTCTCATCAATATGGTAATCCCTGAATATTGGGTTGCTTCCGTTGGCTGGCTGTGTGCACGTCGTGTTGAGGTGGGGTTTGATCCCCTCCGCCTCTAGCGGGTGTGTTGGTGATGCGTCTCTGCCTCCGCGTGTATATTCCGGTGGGTGCCTGTCTCTACCACCTTCTGGGATCATGTTGTTTGGTGGATGGTTTTCCCTTGGGTGCGTGAGGACCCTCTCTTGCTTTTCTCTCTCCCTGTGGAGACCGTTCTCTGTTTGGCTTGGAGCTGAAGTCACGAAGGGACTGGACCGACCTGGTACCAGTGGAAAGATCTTCTTCAGCCGTTCCCACTGGAAGGTGGGGATGAGGGTTTGCAGCAACCTGTTTCCAGTGGTAAGGGCCGCACTGACGTGATTCCAGTGGTAGATAGCGGGGAGGACCTGTCCTGACCTGTTGTAACTTGTATTGACCTGCTTCCTGAGATAGCTTGGGGACCTGTACTGACCTGCATCTACTGGTAGGTTGAGAGGGAAGATCTGCACTGACCTGCTTCCACTCGCAGGTGGCGGAGGACGACCTGCACTGACCTGCTTCCACTCGTAGGTGGCGGAGGACGACCTGCACTGACCTGCTTCCACTCGTAGGTGGCGGTGAAGAGGCGAACGTCCTTGCAGGTGTCTTGCTCTTCGTCAGCAGTCTCCTCCGTGGACGAGGCGTCGTCGGACAGTCTGGCGGCCGGACTGCTCAGCACGCTCATGTACTGCACAGGGAGAGGGAGGGGGTGTGTGGGGTTTACTCCGGGGAACAGCTGGTGATGCGTAGTACTCACACGAGATCATGTGTATGTGTATACACCCTATGTGAAGGACAGGGTAAGTCTGTGTTTGTGGACGTGTGTGTGTGTGTGTGTGTGTATCAGTATTGGTCTTATTTACGTTATCACGTATATTAGTTCAGTCAGCTCAGAAGCGTTCCTGCTTCAAAGCACTGTACTATATACTTATGTATATATATGTACATTACAACCAAGCATTCATTAATACTAGGTAGATTTAGGACAGAACCGAACGTAAAGTTTACAGACAGACAGCTGTAGCATTACTGGTGTGGGTATTGACCAAAGACTTGTATGTGGACTATGCTGGGGAGCCTATGAGTGTGGATCAATAGTATAAGCACGGCCCCGACCAGTGGTTATTGATTAAGGGTCATTAATGTGGGTATTGTTGATATATCAGTGCGCCTCGCAGAACTAATGTGGGTAATTGGTGTGTGTGTGTGTATATATATATATATATATATATATATATATATATATATATATATATATATATATATATATATATATATATATATATGGTAAGCTGGTTGCTTGGGCTTTAGTCCTATCAAATGCTAGGGTTTCACAAAGGCTGTCAACGTCACACTGTGATTATGATATGTCGAACACCTTCACACTGAGATCAAGATGATCCATGGACCATACACGCTCTCACTCTACATATAACCACCGTGCTGCTGTGTTTGATAACCAGAGATCATCAGTGGCAGTCAGTAATGGTGGTGGGTGTGTGTTCAGGAGAGCACATGTTAGAATATTACACATCGAAAGAACGTCGTGTGAGCTCTCTGATTACCGTTACTTCGTGTACACGCAGCAGTAAATCTACACTGTTGGTTTTTTTTTACTCGTATTCAGTCTCCACGTTTCAAGTGTTACTAGTGGACTAGTGTCATGCAAGTATTCTACTGTCATGCATACTGTCTCTACGTCATGTCGTAGCTTTACGGCTTAAGCCACTGGTGTGTTACAAGTATTCTACTGTCATGCATACTGTCTCTACGTCATCTCGTAGCGTTACGGCTTAAGCTACTGGTGTGTTACAAGTCCTGGTGGCCCGGTGTTACTGTTGACTACAATCTGTACTGTTGTTCCTACACCTCAGGTCACCGGTGACCCCAAACTCTCGTATCCAGGTGATGTAGAGACCTTGCTCCTGCCGATGGTGGCGATGCTCTTGAGGTCCGTGTCGAGGGAGATGCCTCCGTGCACCACCAGGACCTTGTGGTCGATGACGGTAGCCAGGGGGAGCCACCGGTACACCTCCTCCAGGAGACGCAGGATCCTCGGGCCGTGCGGTGCCTGCCGGAGCCCCGACACGAGGGTTAGAACACGACACTAAGATTAGAAGTTAGAACACGACATGAGGGTTAGAAGTTAGAACACGACACGAGACTTAGATCGGTGCCGTCAGTGGACAGAGGGAGGGAGGGAGGTCTACGAAGTGTACAGCATCAGTCCTGGCTAGGGAGGGAGAATGCAGGGCGCTTCCCTTAGGAATTTAAGGGGAAGGGCTTTGATTAACTGAAGGTGAGGGAGGATCGAGTTGGCTTGTCATGAGATGTAAGTGGAAGGAAGAGTGTACTTTAAGTAGTGGTGAGAGGTATTTGCTTAGGAAGATCTGTGGAGGGGAGGGGTAATTGAAGGAAGGGTTGTTACTGCCATAGGTCATAAGAGAGGGAAGGCACTGTAATAAGCGCCAGGGGAGAGATACGGGTGTCAGCGTCAGACGTTGAGGGTGGAGAGTAACAGTGATAAGGCTAGGGAGGGAGGCCAGAGTCAACGTCAGGAAGGGAGTAAGCGTGTATATCATCAGTCCCAGGGAGAAAGGGAGAGATGGCATGTATATCAGTGCCAGGGAGATGGTAAGGCAGGTTAGAAATGTATGTAATCAGCCCCTGAGGGAAAGGGAGGAAGGTTTGAGAGTCAGTGTCCAAGCGGGAGTGAGGACATATTTCTGGCGCCAGGGAAGGGCTAGGGCGATAGAGGTTATAGCTTTAGTGATAGTGTGTGAGGGAGACTGCAGGGTCAGTGGTGGTGAGGACGTGATAAGATATCAGTAGGGGTTACAAGTGCTTCCGCTACTCCACCAACACACATTCCCCACCATTAGATTCACCCTCCCCAACACTAGAATCACCTTCCCTCAACACTACAGTCACCTTCCCACACACCACACTCACCTTCCCCCACATCCACATTCACCTTCCCACTCTACACCAGACTCACCTTCCCCTACAATAGACACTTTCCCCATCATCAGACAAAACCACACTCACCGCCACACTCACCTTGTACTTTCTGCTGACTTCCTTGCAGAAGCCGTACCTGAGTGAGAAGAAGAAAGTCTTCAATTAGTAACGTAGAGACAGAATATACAGACTCTGTATCAACATATGCCATACTTGTGGTCGTGTTGAGGAGGTGTGACTGGGGGTCGGGCCAGTCGAAGGAGGGCAATGGTTTATGATCTTTGATTCAGTGGTTTGAATTGATCCACTGGTCGTAGGGTTTGACTTTACTAGCTTCCAGGATCTTCCAGCCGTTGGGTTAATGGAATGACGCCATCAAGCCAAGGCGACGCGAAGGGCAACGCGTGATTCATTAAAAGTAAAAAGACCTTTATACACTGTATTCTGTATGTTCATCTTCTGCGGCAGAGTTAATTAAAAGTTTGCTGGGCCTGGACGTCTGTAGTGGAGTATTGATTGTCCAGTCACGTCACCCCTAACTCTTCTCTCCTCTGAGGTGGACGCCAGGTACTCAGCCCTCTGGGATATTCTGACCCCACCCCAGTACCCCAGTAGGTGAGTACTACCAACATGTCCTTGGCCAGCCGACAGCACGTTGCGGTTGTCACGAGTCAAGGGTTAATAAATAAGATGCTCTCCGTCAGTCGACCGACCCATTTTCGGTGTAGTGTTCCCCCAGGGACGTCGGCAGGAGTCATCATCGCCAGACACACGCGGTTGTGATGCATTCAGCGTTCAACATGAATGACGTCACGTAGTGTGTGTGCGTGCGTGTGTGTGTGTGTGTGTGTGTGTGTGTGTGTGTGTGTGTGTGTGTGTTTACTGTTTGTAATTAAAGTTTGTGTTTCGGGGAGAAAGCTTTGCACTTGTGCTGGCCCGGTTCCCAACCTTGTGTGCATATATGTACCTTGTCTTTACTCGTATGCATACACATCCGCATACACACATACCGGCCTCTGCCAGGTGTGTGTGTGTGTGTGTGTGTGTGTGTGTGTGTGTGTGTAGGTGACATTTGGCAACCTCAGGTCATTCATGCGTTGCACAGAATATTCGTCACAAACTGATACCATCCACCGAGAGTGTTACCTCCAGGTCCACACACAGTTGTACTGTGGCAGTGCATCTCGAAGACTGTCATCCGAATTGGCTGTCAGGTTGACGGTTCTGAAGTCTCGGTTTCTCAAAACGTAATTCGTTAGCGTCACTGAGGTTCAGGGAAGGTCATTTGTCTCGCCCAGTCTGCTGGACTCGTTAGTTCGTTAACGATGAAGAATTACCTGGAGGTGGAGGGAGGGTCTCCTACCCTGGACCACTTGTCTGCTTACCATATATATTACCAGGGTTACAGTGCCCCTCCCTGATGTACGGGAATTTCCATAGTAATTAACGTGAGCCAGGGATATGGGTGGGATAATTAACGTGAGCCAGGGATATGGGTGGGATAAGCACCGGGGCTGACACTGAAGTTGAGAGTGGAGAGTGAACAGACACTATAATAAAAGAGTTTCCTACTGTTATACCAAACACACTGGCTCAAAATTGATAAGCTAACTAAACTCTAATTGTAAGTATATCAATGTGGCACTCCACCCATTCCAGCATAAACGTTTTCCATAGGCCTTTTTTTATGTATCCTATTACGCCATATTCAAACTAAATACTCTCTCTCTCTCTCTCTCTCTCTCTCTCTCTCTCTCTCTCTCTCTCTCTCTCTCTCTCTCTCTCTCTCGTACTGTACCTGGTGTTCATGGTGGAGGGGAACCACCCGCGCCCCTCATTCACTCACCCCGGCTGACCGTGCCTGCTTGATTAACCCGGCCATCTCTGGCTGCCCTCTTTGCTAGATTAACGACGAGGCTGCATAACCTCCCCACCCAGCTGCCCTTAAAGGATCCATCCAGCGTTCATGAGCTCCTCCTCCGGCTGCCTCACGAGACCCACCTGGCATTCATGACCAGCATCTAGCTGCCTCGCGAGACCCACCTGGCGTTCATTACCTCCCCTCCATCAGGCTGCCTCACGAGACCTACCTGGCGTTCATGACCCCCTCCATCAGGCTGCCTCGCGAGACCCACCTGGCGTTCATGACCATGTCCTCGTGGTTGCCGCGGTTCAGGTAGACCTCGGCGGGGAAGACGATGATGAGCGCCACCAGCAACAGCATCACCTCCATGGACTTACGGCCACGGTCCACAAAGTCCCCGTTGAACACGTACGGATTGTCCGTGGAGGGCAGTCCGTTCTGCAAGGACCAGGATCATGAGTTACTCCAGCTCGCTACCTGCTGTGTGGACCAGTTATCCTGAGTTAGAGGCGTAAACTTGATCGCTTGAAATAAGGACAATAGGGACACTTGAGCCTCAACAAGATGCTGTTCTTAAGGAGGAAAGCTGTACAAGGTTATGCAGTGGACCGGTAAGGCCAGCTGTGTTACGACATAGCATATCATAGACTCATGAAGGGTTACATTTGCCTTGTAAAGGCCAGTGACCTTATAAAGTAGGTCATTGATTTTCAACGTGAAAAGGACAGTTAATGGTAGACCTGGTGTTCCACGACGGGGGGGGGGGGGGGGGGTTATCTGTAGGTCACCTTGGACGTCACTGACCTTGTAGAGGATGGTGAGGAGGTCGTCCAGCTTGCCGTGGAGGTCGCCCACGACGGTGATCTGGCCGGAGATGGCGGTGGAGGCGTGGCAGATGGTGGACCGCTGCCGCAGCACCCTCACCCCCTCCCGCAGCACTAGGTACACGTAGCGCGCGTGCAGCGCCTGTCGCAGGTCAGCGGAAGAGGGGTTACTGAGGGGGGAATTTAGGGAGGGGGGATGGATGGTCTGTAAATAAGGGGAGTATAGAGGTAGAGGGAAGGACTTTGGACTGAGGTTGAAGACCGTGCCTTAAATAACATTTTTGCCTGTGTGCGTGCTCGTCCCTGTTTATCAAAGTGATGATTCAAAGTCGAGTAAGCTTTGGGATATTCTTTCCCTATCCAGTTCCTTGCATGAGCCAGTTATACTGTAATACTATCCTGGAAAAAGCTTCATGTAAATTGACCTGTTGTTTAACTTCAGCGGCGCAGCTGCATTAAGCTTCAGATGTCTTCAGGATGAGTGTCTTAATTCCTTCGTTACACACGGATCAACACTGATAGTCTTGGCGACGTGTTTGTTGAGGGATGGTTGAGGTATAACAGGAGCGTTGCTGAGGAAACTGTGTGTCAGTCTGTGAAGCTGTTTACAAGACTGTGGGACTGGGTTGTTGTAGACTGTGCCACCGACTGTATTACTGGGTATTAGCTTGTGTCTGTGACAGACTGAGAACTTGTGATTGTGTGAGTGAGATTGCTTAACTCTAAATGACAGATTGAGTTACTGAGTCTCTCAGTGACTCGACCTAAAAGATTGTTGGAAAGAAGATTTCGTGTGTGTGTGTGTGTGTGTGTGTTGTGCATTTGTGATTTTGACCTTATGATTGTGAATTGTACTTTGTCCTTTGGAAATAGAGACACCGGATATCACTGTTAGTGTCTCATGTTCACTGTAAAAGTGAGCTTAAAGCTGTGACTGGATTGTGACTGTGCAAAATTTGAGTGTGAGTGGATGCCAGACTAACCTTCTTCTTCTTGAAGGCCTCCACCAGGTGGTGTATGGAGTCCGTGGTCAGGGGCATGGTAAGGTGGGGCCCCTTGTAGCTCGCCTCCACCGTAACCTCCTCCGTCCACGCCTCCTCCAGTAGTTTCTTGGTGCTCACCTCGTCGTCGTCCTCGTCTGTAGGGTACCACAGGTTCTCTCTGTCTCCCATACGCATTTATAAATGGAATGAATTCATCCACTTGATAGTCACACAGGTAATTAGTTCTTATGGAACATGATCATTCCGCAGGGGCACAATGAAGACATAAGCATAACACTTGGACTGCTGCGTTATTGAGACATTAGAGAGATGGAAGGGTGCCATTGGCTGGTGGTCGTGTGTGTGTGTGTCCTTTACTGAACACAGGAGGCGAGGGGGGGGGGGGTCAGTTACACGAAGTTGTTACAGAAGGGATGACTGGGAGTGTACATGGGCAGGACAGATAACAGAAAAGCAGATGGTCCATGACGAGGTTATCTGCTGAAGCACAGCAGCGTAGTCCTGACGTCATAATCTTTATTGTGTTAGATACAGAAAGCGAGGCTGGAGGAAAGGCCGCCTGCTGCTCGGGTAGGATACGGCAGCCAGGATGAGCTGGGGGAAGGAAGCAAAGGAGTGAGGTGGTTTTGCCGTGGAGACGAGTCTTCGGGAAGTGATCCAGGTTAGGTGCGAAGACCAGCCTCTGCCATCATGTGCTGGTTGTCGTGAGGCGTGGAACTGGTAGTCTTGGAGAGGAACAGCTACAGATAAGGAGGAGTGGAGGTAAGACACCCACATCTACTCGTCTTAAGAGTGGAGGGTGAAGACTTTTACCCCTTTGGTGGGGCGCAGGAGGAGGTGCAAGGATGATGATAGACGCCCACTTATCGTAAGGGGTTTAAGAAGAGGTGGACACCCATTTGTCGTGGAGGAGGTGGAAAGGGAAAAGCAGTGTCGGAGGAGAGGGGTGGGTGTTGATGGAGACGTACCTGTGGTGGGTGAGGCGCGGGGGGAGAGAGCCTCCATAACCTCCGTCATCGGCCCGTTGCCCATGTGCAGGAGGAGCGCGTTGAAGAAGTTGTAGAGCTGCGGGAGGGGAACAATGCCCTGGGAGTTAGGGAGGTGTAGCTGAAAACTTCCATGGTTAAGATATGGTGGGTATGGACCCTACAGGTAAATGCAGACAACATACAGAGATATATGAAGTTCGTATGGCAGTGTTCAAGCGATGGTGCCACACTCCCTCCCACGTGTATGCATTTTCTCTTTATCTTTTCAGCCTTTGACTGACGTTCATTCAGTAAACCTTTAAATGCTATACTGTAATGTTATATTATTATTATCATTATTATTATTATTATTATTATTATTATTATTATTATTATTATTATTATTATTATTATTATTATCATTATTATTAGTATTATTATCATTATCATTGTTATTATTATTATTATTATTATTATTATCATTATTATTATTA
The DNA here is from genome assembly GCF_036320965.1 of Panulirus ornatus. Lineage (NCBI taxonomy): Eukaryota > Metazoa > Arthropoda > Malacostraca > Decapoda > Palinuridae > Panulirus > Panulirus ornatus. The sequence goes on from NC_092270.1 coordinate 2,253,647, forward strand.
TTGTTATTATTATTATTATTATTACTATTGTTATTATCATTATTATTATTATGAAAAACACACAGTATTACAGTGTACAGCTCTTTAAAAACTTGTGTATTAAGGAAGACACTTCAAGTAATGAGATACCACGTGTAACACACACACACACACACACACACACACACACACACACACACACACACACTCAGTGATAAATATGAAGATATTTTACAGTGTATACCAGCATGAAATCCTGGAATGATGTTATGGAAAGTGTTGTCCTGCTTCCAGGAGAAGCATCACAGAGCTGGAGGTGGTGACCTCTCCCTCAGGTGTCGTCTACAAGAGGTGTTGCCCCTAGACGTCGGGAGGACGTCCCAGAAACTCACCTTTATCTGGTCCTGCTCGCCCGCGTACTCGATGGACTGGAAGATGGTCCAGGTGTACCGTCGCCGGATCTCCAGTCTGGCGCAGTACCGCCGGTACCATCGCTGGATCAGCAGGGCCGCCTTCAACGCTGCCAGCAACAGAGAAAATGTTAGTATTCCTCCGCCTCACGCAAGGAAAGACTGCCTTAAACTTACGGCTGGTTGAAAGGTGTCATCCGTTGTGATGTTTGTTTCTTTTCTTGCATCGCGAAGCTTTGGAACTCTTTCCTCCTTTAGTGTCTCTACTTATCATCAGCACCCTGACCCTCCTACAAAGACAGATTTTTCTACTCCCTCAAAAAAATTTAGAATTATTTTTCCCCACTTCTTATTCATCCTCTGTAACACTTCATATTTCAATTAAGGTCTGACCTTGATGTGGACTTTTTCTCCATGACTGAAGTCTCCAACATGGAAGAAAGTAAATCATAAACTTTTATGTGACTGTGTCTTCCTCCGCCAGCAGTCACCGGTCAGGACCTCATGTGAATGGATACATGATTCTACAGGTAATGTTCACTGTGTTCATTCCGCACCTTCATCCTAGTTCCATCAGCAAGGGTTAGTAATGCGATCTCTGACTGCTATATTGCGTCGAGTGAGAACGTTCTACAGTACAGACCAGAGTATAACGTGCCTGAACGCTGTGAGGGTTCGCGACCCTAGGAAGCTTCCCTGGGCGTAGTTCTGGGCTCTACGATGTCCCGGGATGTGGGTTCGGAAGCCAAGCTATGGGTTATGGTTCAGGGGAAAGTTACAGGAAATGAGGGGGAGCTTAAGGATAGTTAGCAAGACTGAGTTGCAGGTTAGCATTAACGGTAGGGAGTGAGTCACAGGTCTTAGAAAAAACCCTGCAACACTAACCTACGAATTACACTTAAGGGGAGGGAGATAAGGACCCCGGGTCATAGGGATAGCCACTGAGAGTAGAGGAAGACTAGCGAGGCTCCACTGCCCCAGCCTCGCCCCCCTGGCGAACGTCATTATATAACCATCTTGATGATGTTTTGCTCCTCCGACGTGATCGGGTAAGCTCACGCCCACCTGAATCATCCGTTGTTTTACATAAAGGAAGACTGTTTTTGTACAGACCTACCCAAAGCTAAGCTGACCTAGCGAACCCTAGGTATGTTGGATGACGCTGTCATCCAGGTTACTAGTATGTGGTCGTGGTGTCACCCAGGTTATTAGGACCTGGTCGTGGTGTCACCCAGGTTACTAGTATGTGGTCATGGTGTCACCCGGGTTACTAGTATGTGGTCGTGGTGTCACCCAGGTTACTAGTATGTGGTCGTTGTGTCACCCAGGTTACTAGTATGTGGTCGTGGTGTCACCCAGGTTACTCGGACGTGGTCGTGGTGTCACCCAGGTTACTAGGCCGCGTTAGGGGCGTTACCAGGTCACTTAAGTGCCATATACATAATCACAGGTTCTGATTATATGATTTCTGGTGCCGGATGCCTGATTATATGTGCCGCACCCATGACTATGGGTGGCGGATGGCTGACAGTTGGTGTCTGACATATAACTACCGAACGACCACCTCCATCCATGACTGCAGCCTCGCCAGAGACGAGCGTAAACACCACACGTGTGGTAAACATAGAGTGATACGGAGAGACATCACACGTGTTTCAGGAACACGTGTTTCTCAAGCAGCTGCCTTTCTTCCCGGCACCACCTCTTCTCCTTTTCATTCTTGCCGAGTCTTTCAGGCTGTTCAAGGGTACGCGTATTCCAGGCCATATTGACTCTGAGAATTTTGTAAATGCCTCAGAACGCGTGGGCACGAGGGAGGCGGAGTGTTGGCTTGCTCAGCGAGCGTGACACTGGCGGGTAAAAGCGGTACCATCCACGTGAAAAGAACGGGTTAGGCTCTTTTTTTCCCCTGACTCTTCAAGACCACGTTGGCTGAAAGATCTTTTTCTTGTTTTAATCCCTTCAGGCGTTTGCTTGACGTTTAGACAGAGAGGGATAGTAGGAAAGATCGTTTTCACGGTCGAAAAGAGAAAAAAAAAAATGTGCTTAGGTCGCTTTGTCTGTGTAGAATAACAGTGTACAAACGGATGGACAAAGGAGAACATCTTTCTTTCTTCTGTGTCGATTTTTCTCCTGCTTGCTTTGTGGTGGTTATGGTTGTTGGTCATTTGGGGGAGAGCAGAAGACTCTTTTGTTCGAATTACATGATACGCCCGCGGCAGTTGGTACAGGAGGCAGCTGGCTCCTGCTGGGAGCTGGTAGGCCTGGCAGCTGGTGTGAGGTTTTCTGACCTGGCAACTGTTGGTGTAAGAGCCAATTGGCTTATTCTGGCAGCTGGTGTGAACAACGACAGATGGTGTGGGAATCTCACCTGGAGAGCAGATGTTGTGGTATGTTCACAAGGTTACTAGTTGTAGAATTTCTTAGTTAAAGTATTTTGGATCGGTCGAGGTATTTTTCTGCCAAGTAGAAAGGGAGAATGAGACTTTGTAGCACATCACAACAGAATCGATAAAAAAAAAATATATATATATGTATATATCATGCAGGACGACACTGTAGCATTATAATAGTTCTGGTGTACATTGCTGACGCGTTCTCAAATATGGAGATGACCATTTTGGCATATTCAGCAACACCGCAGTAACAAGAAACCCACAATGCGATCTTACGGTTGGGGAGAACCTCGCCTGGTCACAAGGCTGACAGTAAGAGCAGAACTTGCAGGTACGTTGATTGTCCTTTGTATGTCGACTGTCAGTAAATGGAACAGTACACATACCTACTATGGCCCCTCTGCATCAAACCTTTGACTTGGTATGCATCGTAGTTGACGTCGGTTTCGAGGACATTTCCATCTCGAGTGCCAATCAAATATTTGTGTTTCCGGCAGAGTGGATGGCCCTGGTTAGTTTATTGTGCGGCTCGTCAGCCAATGTAATTTCGAGAGTCGTGGAGAGCGGCCCAACGATGGAGTGTATTGGATTTGGAAGTGGGAGTCTACTAGTGTTTATGCTCTGGAATAATCAAGCGATGGGGAGGCGAATGAATTGGCATGCAGGTAAGGATGGAAGGATGGGTTGGGTTGTACATGGAACTGGGGGAACTGGACTGATGAACGATGGACAAGCAGAAACGTTAATCAGTTTGCCGTTTTCGCCACGAACGCGTGGCTGCTTTTCATGAAGCTGGAGGAGTTGTCGTATCACACCATCATCAAGACTACATCTCCCAGAAACATGGAACAAAATGATTCCCGTAGAGGACCAGCCATCCGCTCAATATGAGCTTGCTTATGTGAGACTTTTCTCCATTTCATGCATTGTTAGGGGTGTTTTCGTACAATATTCATGCCATACATTATCGATTCATCGTCCGAACTGAACTAATGGTATTATTCAAATGTGTGTGTGTGTGTGTGTGTGTGTGTGTGTGTGTGTGTGTGTGTGTGTGTTAACACACCACCTTGTCAGTACAGTATATCACCTTCAACTTATTGATTTGAATGTTTTTTTCCGTTTCTTATTTTTTTTTTTTTTTTTTGGAATAACCCCTGAAAGACTTCGGAACACCCAGAGAGAGAGAGAGAGAGAGAGAGAGAGAGAGAGAGAGAGAGAGAGAGAGAGAGAGAACGCTACCTGTACGTATGGTACGACCTCGTTAGTTTCTCTGACTGTTGGAGTTGTGTAAGAGGCTGTAAGCACTCCAGGTGACTGCCTCCCCCTCTCCCATTGCGTGTGATCAATTGATGACTATCATCATACACATTGACCAACTCAAACCACACTATTGATCTACACCACCACGCCCACCGCCACGCCCACGCTCCCTATCCCTCCGCCATGGTAATCTCGCCACGCCCACGCCGGCGGCCACACCCCTCTGTCCTTCCTGTATGACCACGCCTACATCACTCCACTTATCCTGCCACATTCCCAACGCCCACCCTACCATGCCAGGCCCTCACCACGCCTGATGAACGGAGAATACCCGAACCCCTCTTGCTGAAAGGGAACTGTGGGTATTATCCTTTGGCGTCCGTCTGAAGTAGGCGGGTACATAAATAGGCGACCTCCTTCGTGGTTGGTTGGTCCGTCTAAATCAGGAGGGCGATAGCTGACCACCCGCTCCAACAGGGATGGAGCAAACGGCTGGAAATCTAATAGATCCCGACCCGGATACATCCTTGATGTCAGCAGGCAATATCCTCCTCCTCCTCCTCCTCCTCCCAGGACTTATTATTCATCGGATGAGACGCCGTTCTCAGGATGGGTCGTGACGCGGTATGTGAAGGATGACGCGGACGGGCGTCCCCACAAACCACAAGTCTCATTATGTAACAAGGTAGAGAGAGTGTGAGCTCCTGCCGGGGTGGAGGGGGGTAAGGTCCCCCCCCCCCCCTTACGTATCGTGGTTTAAAAGTCTCTCTGGGACGTGGGGGATGATACGAACGCTCCTCTTAAGAGGTCTTCGTGACCACCACTAGGGGAGGAGGAGGTGGAGGAGGGGTACCTGCCATGCCTTTATGCATCCATGACACGAGGATGCGGACGGCTTCGAGGCTGATCACCGGGGAAGAGTTACTGCTTGATAATTACGGTTAATATCCCCCTAGAACATACCCTCATAACTGATAGTCTTGCTTCATACACCTAACTCAGCTTGGCTCGGCTGGCGAGTTTGAGTGTGTGTCTACACACACACGTAGGAATAAAGACATGATACGTACATTAAAGGTTATGAGAGACGGGGCAACGTGAGTTTACGTAAAGCTTTCCCCACGACACATAAGTATTAATTAGACACAGAGACACACAGGGAAGGGAGGTATGGGGTTATTGATTAATGACCGTGAGTGGGTGAGAGTGAGGAGGGTACCGTGTTGAGGGGAGGCGAGGGTTGAAGAATGACAGACAGGGTCGGTGTGTCTAGGAGTGGAGAAGAACATGGCGGGAATGGTGCACCGGAGGCAGAGACTCAAGATTATTTCCATAGTGAATATCTGTACGTCATCTGTTCCGTTATCGTTAGATGAATATTTCTGGCGAGTATTGAGGTGTCGTTGAGTATTTTGGAGGCGGTGATGGTTATTGTCCACAACATTTGGTTGTGGATTAACATTGTTATTAATGTTAAATCACTGAAGATCCAGCTGATTATCCAGTGGCTGGTAGATCTTCTGTTGCCTCGAATATCCCCATCGCTGTTGATATTCTGCAACGGTGAGAAAGCAAAATCTTTGAATATGCATTTCTCATGAAAATCCTGTAGTCATTTGATAATAATGCATCTTATGAAAATATTCTGCTAGCCGATGATTTTAGTTTTACTGAATATTCTATCAATCGTTGATATTCTTTTGCCTCTGGATCTGCTGTCATCACAGAATCTTCCTGTCTACAGGTTAGTTTCCCCTGTCTGCAGGATATACCTTCTTCTTGTCTCGAAGACCGCCTCCCTTCTTGTCTCCAAGATGGCTTCTCCCTGTCCACGACCGTCACTTCTTTACCTCTGAGCCTCTCAGTCCTCCCGCCCCCTGGTCAGCCCGTCGTAAAACGCTTTCACCCCTAAAAGTATCCCGTCCCAGAACACCACAGAAATTCCTACCCATCGAGCCTTCCTTCTTCAGGTCCCTCCTGCTCCTCGAGCATTCCTCCTTCAGGTACCTCCTGCTCCTCGAGCATTCCTCCTTCAGGTACCTCCTGCTCCTCGAGCCTTCCTTCTTCAGGTCCCTCCTGCTCCTCGAGCGTTCCTCCTTTAGGTACCTCCTGCCCCTCGAGCATTCCTCCTTCAGGTAACTCCTGCCCTTCGAGCATTCCTCCTTAAGGTATCTCCTGCTCCTCGAGCATTCCTCCTTCAGATAACTCCTGCCCCTCGAGCATTCCTCCTTCAGGTACCTCCTACCCTTCCTCTACCATCGTCAGGTACCTCCTGACCCACAAGCCTACGTCCGTCAGAAACCTCCTGCCCCTCGATCCTGCCTCAGTCGGGTGCCTCTTGAGCCCCCCATTCATCTGGTACTACCTCCTGCCCCTCGAGGCTACCTCCTGCGTCCACTTGGTCTTATACAAAATCCTTTGTACTCACCCCGCGCTATCATCCACCAAGCAAGCACCCCACACATGGTCTCCCCCTTCTGTCCCATCTTCGTTCTTGCTTTTAACCTTAGCCAGACACCTCCTGCCCAAGCTCCCCACCCTTCCAGGGCCCTCTGGTGGCATCGCGTGAATCAATAGCTAATGCTCTTCCCTCTATCGGCGAACTTGATTAATTAAAATAAGTTGCAGAGGATGCTAACCCACATGACAGCTTGTGGTCACAGGCCCCTGCAAAATCAATCCCGGCCCACCCTACTGGCGGCCGCCACAGCATAGCAATATGTTCATGCGTTCCAGGGGAATATGGCGATCCGATCGCAAATTATATTTCTGTTCATCCCCGAATGTGGGAATTGTGGCTGGCGGGTGTCGTGACGCGTTCCATCGTGATGTGTGCTCCCGCGAGAGCTGCGGCGTGTTCCAGCGTGAGTCGTGACGCGTTCCAGCGTGAGGTAACATGGTCCTGGATATATATATATATATATATATATATATATATATATATATATATATATATATATATATATATATATATTTTATTTTTTTATTATACTTTGTCGCTGTCTCCCGCGTTTGCGAGGTAGCGCAAGGAAACAGACGAAAGAAATGGCCCAACCCCCCCATACACATGTATATACATACGTCCACACACGCAAATATACATACCTACACAGCTTTCCATGGCTTACCCCAGACGCTTCACATGCCTTGATTCAATCCACTGACAGCACGTCAACCCCGGTATACCACATCGCTCCAATATATATATATATATATATATATATATATATATATATATATATATATATATATATATATATACCCTAGCCTGATGCAGGTACCCATTTTTTCGACCAACCCCTTCGGATGGATGAACAGCTGGGTTGACTGTGGACCGACTGCCGCAACCAGGATTCGAACCTATGCGCACTTTCATATTACGTCCCCATATCTTGCAAGTTTAAGGATCATGGCTGCTAGTACGTGTCCATGACCAGATCAATGATTTAGGGTTACCATAGCGACCTGGCTCCTCCGTAGCCCAGTTCGACATGGTACTAACCAATTACTGGTGTTTTTAAAGTGACGGGACCATTAGTTGGTGATATCAGGAGCGACGCTGTTATCTCTCTGCTCGGTATGCACGAAGCGTAAACATGTGGCATTTACTGGAATCTGCGATTTTTAAAGAGTAGCACATGGCTAATGGTTAATGGTATATACATATATGTATACTATCCTCTCTCTCTCTCTCTCTCTCTCTCTCTCTCTCTCTCTCTCTCTCTCTCTCTCTCTCTCTCTCTCTCTCTCTCTCTCTCTCTCTCTCTCTCTCTCTCTCTCTCATGATGGTGTAAAATGTTTGTTTCTCTGGTCGCCTGGTATAATTGTTTTGTGATGTAAAGGTAAAGGTTCAGGTCGGGGCACCTCGTCCACCGCGACCAACTGGACACTGGTTTACCCATGGCCACCCCCCCCCCCCGACACACACACACACACACACACACACACACATACACACACACACACACACATACCTCAGACAGAGAGGTAACCCTGCCGATGGCTGCACAAGAAACTGTAATGCTCATTGATGTGACTGAAGAAAACCAGGTACCACCAGTGTTGTCCCCGCATCACTGTGTCTCTGTCATCCACGTCACGCTGGCCAGTCGGCTGACCCCATCCCTACTTCTATCGTAAGCCTGAACCCGCCCTCTATCGTCACTCCATCAGCTTCTCGTGTCCCTGCCAAGGAAGGGGGCTAACTACCTCCTTTCCCCAGTCTCTAGCTAGTGTATTTACAGGCCCGTTATACTGGTACACCGTGCCGGACTTAAGGTAGCTCTACCAGTTTAGCACACTGGACGTAGGGTAACCTCTGGAGTTGAAGACCAGATCTACATCCTCTCCTTCATCAGAACCCCATCATCCAGGCTGACGCAAGGGGAACCGCCCTTCTCTTCCTCCTCCTCCTCTAAAAGAACCCCCAGCAGTCGAGGCTGACGCAGGAAGCATCACCCTTGGCAGGCGCGTTTCCAGCATCGTCAGGAGAAGCAGCAGAAATAACGACACCTGTTTCCGTACGCCAGCATTTTTAGGTTCGCTATCTCGCCGCCTCCCGTCACCGGCGTGTATCGTGGCCTTGGTCCCAGCCGCTGAGGGTCTCAACCTCTGATGGTATGTCGTAGGTCGAACATTACCAGCACTAGTGACGCGGAGGATTTTAGTACAGGCCCCTCGCTGAGGAATCCAGGTCGGGAGGAGGTGCAACGAGTGAGCGACGCCCCGGGTACAGAGAAGGCGAGGGAGGAAAGGAAAAGTGAGGTGCGGGAGAGACGCGGGAAGTATGGAGGGGATAGTGAGAGGTGAGGAAAGAGTGAGGGAGGGAGACGTCGTGAGGTGAGGTGCATTAGAGATGAGAGGCATGGGGAAGGTATAGGGCGAGTGGATGACGAGCGAGAGGCCACGCCTCTAATCACTGAACTTGTTTTAGGGACCCTGCTGGACCCAAGAGTTCGGGGAATTTACCGAGGCTTTGTCTCCCTTAATGTTATACACGCTGGTTGGTGGGTGTGTGGGGGAGTGATTGAACCTTGACACAATACGCTCTTGTAGAGTATATGATATACAGGGAATAGCGTGGGGTAGAGCCGCGTGTATGCCTACGTCAATATTGCGATCGTCCCTTCCAGATATTGCTTAGGGAGCAATGCTTAAAGTCTACAGGATACATAGTTCATTAGATAAGTCTATTGCATGTGTGTTGGATGGTATCGGCTTGGGATGTATGAGGTTGCTAGGTGACCCACGATCGCAGGGACATCGCCTGCCCTCGCGTCGATTGCCTCACATGACCGAGGCTCGCAAGTCTTCAACCACAGGGTGGTGTTCTCCTCGGTGATGTTGGCTGGTCAGAGACCCTGGAGGTCGCGTCGTATAAAGTTGCGAGGCGGAAGATATTGGGTTTCCGTCTTTCGCGTGTTGCTACGAAGGGCTTAATGGGGGTGAATGGCAGCCATTCCCTGAGTATGATGGGTGACTGTTTTCAAGTTACTGTCCTCCTCTTCTGTCCACACCACCGCCACTAAACGCCACCACCACACCTCCACCACTCACACCACCACCACCACACCACCACCACCGCCACAAGGAGCCGCCTGATATATCTCCTTTAGGTTATATTAGTCTCCCAGGGACGCCCCTTGCTATGATGAAGTCTTTACCTTCAATTTCAGAGCAGGTTTTCCCCCGCTAACTTTAGCCCTCCTGTTTTGCTACCAGTTTCATCGGCTTGTTTTTCCCCGCAAGCACCAGATCCCCATTCATCCCGCTCACTCTATCCTCTGATTTCCCGCCAATTTCAACTCCCTGTTATTTTTACCAGTTTTAACACCCTATTTTCCCGCCGTCTCTCCACGCCCAAGGTCTTGCCCTGGTGGGGACGGTTTATGGGGTATCATCAGGGGGGGGTTTTTGCAACATTTGCAACCATGTGTACGCTGCAGCGAAAATTAATAGTTTAAACTTTTTCGTGCATTTCAAATATTTCTGGCGTTACTGATGTGTGTACGTGCGTGTTGGATATATGTATGAATGTATACATATTTCAGGAATGTGTGTGTGTGTGTGAGTACGCGCGCGCGTGTGCCGATTGTACTTGTATGCACGAATGAATGCGTATGTGTGTGTGTTTTCTGTGGTTGTGCATCGATTGTTGCTTGCCTGTGCTTCACGATGTTTCGTGTTGGTACGTGTCTGGTAGCAGGTCGTGGGTGGTAGCCGCCCAGGGAAGTTCTATCCACCCATGACTCAGGAGGTGTTGAAGCGATGCCCGGAGCCATCTCACACCCTCCGTGCCAGTATTTCAGGAACAGTAAACGACCTGGCTGAGTTTAGTATCTCCCCTTAAACGTTCACCGCACGTTTTCCTTTGTGATATTTATGTCCTGTGATCCCGTTTCTTTTTCTTTTTCTTTTTTTTTGTCCTTTTTATTTATTCAAGTCCGTACCTGGATGAGGACGTCCGCGAGTGAGTGGAGTCTTTGATGTGAGTACGGCACACCCTCCGCCCCACGGGACTGTCATCACGACCGAAGGCACTCAAAGCTGGCAGCTGATTCATCAGTATCATCACCATTCCTCGTCGTCCTGGTGCACCTTCCCTCCTCCATCTGCCCCTCCACTTCCCGTCCTCCATACCACAGGAGTGTGGCGAGGGCTGTGGCGTCCTCGAAGTTGGCGGAGTTTGACAGAACAGGACGACGGTGGCCGCGACAGATGTTGGCATGGCGGGGCGGGGTGAGGTCAGGTCAGGTGCTCTATGGGAGTTGAACGGCTCGGTTACCTGCTGAAGTTAGTCTTGACTGGCTCGTGACACAGTCTGGCTGCCGGGGTTCTGTGGGGGCGGGTGTTGTCTGATGGCTGGGGTTGTCTGATGGCTGGTGTTGTCTGATGGCTGGGGTTGTCTGATGGCTGGAGTTGTCTGATGGCTGGGGTTGTCTGATGGCTGGGGTTGTCTGATGGCTGGGGTTGTCTGATGGCTGGAGTTGTCTGATGGCTGGGGTTGTCTGATGGCTGGAGTTGTCTGATGGCTGGGGTTGTCTGATGGCTGGGGTTGTCTGATGGCTGGGGTTGGTTAGATGGTGTCGGGTCAGGTGACTGTGATTTAAACCCAGTCGTTCAGCCTTCCAACCACAGTAGTTGCCGGTCAGAGCCTCAGCATGTTGGGCATTACGGGTGTGTAGTTATTTCTCATATACGGTCAACTTGGCTTGTACGGTTGGAGGTTGATTGTGGTTGAAGTAAGAGCGACGGCGTTGGTGGTGGTGGTGGATAGGCTTGGAGAAAAGGACGCCAGCACCAGCCTCGTGCCTCATGTGATAGCCAGAGGCATTTTGTCGCCAGGGTTGATACCTTGAACCGGGTTCTTTCACGTTCTTTAAAACGTTTCATCGAGCGAGTGTTTGCTTCGCTAGGCATCCTTTATGTCTCGCATCTTTTTACAATTTTTTTTTTTTCATGGCGACGAACATTTTTTGGTCTCGGTAGATGAAAGAGGTGGGTTCTAGACCGGAGGCCAGCCAGAGGCTGCTGAAGAGCCACATCCAACGCGGGTGTGAAGAGTGCTTTACCCCCGGGGAGGAGGGAGGAGAGAGGGAGGGGGAGAGCGCCTCCTTTCGCTGCTTTATGTAGCTTCCACTTTGATGTTTACCACTAAAGGTGCTTTCGTTTAGAAGAGGAGGGGAGAGGGGTGGAGTTGAGCTGGGGGGAAATGCTATGCCTTGTGTGGAGGGGGAGTGAGGATGGCAATTCCCTGGGATCAGGCACCTGGCCAGGGTGTACCAGGCATTGTGGGGAAGGGGGGGAAAGGGGACTTGCGTATACCACTGCCACTACCGCAGTGGTCCCGCGACCTACGTACGTAGTGGTGGGGTCTGATTTCGCCTCGGCTGGTGTCTGTGGTCACCAGGTGAGTCGTTGTGATCAGGGACCATTCATCAGCAGTCTGTGGTAGCCCCTTTGGACGCGAGAGCACGGCTATCCCTGAGTACGACGGAACGACCCTTGAGCACGTGGATGCGACCCTGGGACATGATGACGGTTGGCCACTGGCGTAACTCTTTCGTGGCCGTGTCAAAGGTCATGCTATGATACCCAAGGTTTGTATCTTAGTGCACGGGCATCCTACCGTCGTGCATAAGGTCGTACTGCTGGACTCAAGGATCGTACCGTCGTGCACAAGGATTGTACCGCGGTGCACAAGGATTGTACCGCGGTGCACAGGGATCGTAACGTCGTGCACAAAGGTCGTGCTATTATATCGAGACGTCATGGCAACAAATCATGAAAGTTTGACGCCCAAATCGTCTCCTGGCGTTGGGTTTGATTTGAAGAGCATAATACTTGTGCCTAAGCCAAAGCATTATGACTAGAGCGATAATGGATGGTATAGCATCAAGTCTGACAGGTTGGCACTAATTACACCAGGGTGTCAATCTATCAAACGAGTAATCAATTTCGAACTAATAACGTTAGTTATTTGTGAAATAGATTATGTTCCACTACGCAACAGCAGCACAGCAAACACGGTGGCGGGCCAGCCACCCAGCAAACTGGCTGTCTGGGCTCTTGAGCACGAGGTCACGACCCCTGAATTGTATGATACGACCCTTAGGTCCGAACCGACCTATAAGGGTCAGGTCGGTGTCAAAGCCGTCCCCACCCGTCGTGTCTGAAGAAGCGAACCCTTGCGCAAGCCCAAGAGGTTAATGACGGGCTCTGTAGACGGTCTGTCATTCGCTGACGACTTTGTTCCCCCGCTGGCGTTCGGGGGAAATGGAGTGTCAGGTACACAGAGACATTGACTGACAACATCACGGGAAATTAGTTTAATGTCGCCCACTGTTGTTGGGAGGGCATTTTATCCTCCCTCTCAACCCTTCATTGTCTGAATGTCTATATTAAGTGTAGTTTATCAGTGAAGCGTTCATTATTGTCATTATTATCATTATTATTATTATTATTATTATTATTATTATTATTATTATTATTATTGTTATTGTTATTATCATTATCATCAAAATCATCATCATTATTCGCCACGCGTTCGCGTTCGCAATTGCTGCGGTAAAAATCATTGTAAAAGTTTTGTGTAAGATTCCGATATTTTTCTCAGCAGACGTTGCCAGTCGTAATGTGTTTGAGATTGTCGCGCATCAGAGTATTTTTCTTTTCTTTTTTCCAGTAAAGGAAAAAGAAAACGGTTTGGGGGAGAGCATTTCTCGGGAGTGGATCGTAGTTCTCATTTGGTGATTTTTTTTTTTTTTCATTCAGAGTTTTACATCTAGGTTCATCTCCGTCACTCACATGTCTCTTTCCTTCCTCGTCTGTCTCTCTTCCCTCCCTCACTTGTCTGTCTCTCTCCCCTCCCTCACTTGTCTGTCTGTCTCCCCTCCCCTCACTTAACTCCCCTCTCATTTGTCTGTCTCTCCCTTATTTGTCCCTCACTTACCTCAGCCTACCTGTCTCTCCTCCTTCGCTTAATCTCTCCCCATATCTCTCTGCCACTCCCTCATTTGTCTCCCTCCCTCCCTCACCCTCACCGGGTTTGCCTCTTCTCCCCCAGCTTGTCTGTACAGCTGGCCTACCTCCCCCGTCTCAAGAGAGACAGTAGGTAGGCTGTCAGTCTGCGTACAATTCTGTCGCTCAGGCAGGGAAGACCTGTTGAGTACGGCAGCTATCTCTCTCTCTCTCTCTCTCTCTCTCTCTCTCTCTCTCTCTCTCTCTCTCTCTCCTCTCTCTCTCTCTCTCTCTCTCTCTCTCTCTCTCTCTCTCTCTCTCTCTCTCTCTCTCTCTCTCTCTCTCTCTCTCTCTCTCTCTCTCTCTCCCTCAACCTCGGCTTCCGCCGCCGCCATTAGCTCGTGTTTTGCCACCGCTGCTGCTGCCCGCGATCGTGGGTGGACAGGACTAATTGCTCCGCTGGCCGTCCCTCACCCTGGTGATGAAGACGTCTGTGCCACAGACACAAGACGTTGGAAGAGAGCTGTTCACGTCTGTACACGGTCCCGTGGGCTGTTGGTAGCCTGTAGCACAGCCACAAGGTCTGTCCACGTCTGTACCACAGCCACGAGACAGTCACAAGGGCTGTCCACGTCTGTGCCACAGTCACGAGACAGTCACATAGGCCTTTGAAGTCTGTTCCACATTCATAACGGCTCATACCGTCTCCCACACCGTATGATCACCTCCCGACATGGCCGTATTACTAGCCCACATTTAGAAAAACATAAACTTCATTAAAATTGTCAACCACTGTCCATGGAAGAACTGTCACTCCCTCTTTGGAACTTCATTTATCACATTAACGTCTCTTTACTCCCTCGTTGATGAGATACATTGAGTTATTCCCTTTATAAAATGACACACAAGGATTTCAGACCGTGACGGAGCAGGACTTGAAGTTGATTATTCCTCTTGAACGGGAATCATACTTGCTCTCATGTGTTTGCCGAAGCACACGTGCGTGAAGGGAGCTTCCACGCGTGTATTTGCATATTGCTCTTCAGCTCTTGAAATAATGTTCATATTTCCAAACTCGGTATTTCTACCCTCGATAAAACCGCAGGTTTGCGAGCTTCTTTAGTGTCGCTGTAGTTGTGTGTGTGTCTGTGTCTGTGTCTGTGTGTCTGTGTGTGTGTGTGTGTGTGTGTGTGTGTTCATCGCGTGACGCCCGTACGCTCCAGCTCCGCTTGCGATAAGCTACTGTTCGTTTACGAGGGCGTGTATGATTGCTGCACTCAATTTATGCATTATTCACCAGAGTGTATAGATTGGCGTAATTAAACTCATACATTATTCAGTGCATTGTTCTGAAGCTGGGCCTGATTTTTGTTTGTTTTTCTCCGTGCATAATTGTGTCATCTTACCGTGTAATATAGTCTAGTGGGGGAAGAACTGTGTTGCTCATCAATTTTTGATGGCCATGATGTGGTGAAAGTAACTCTTATCGTCGCCTGTGTAAATTCGCGAACTTATTTTCTGTCTGGGTAACAACAGAGGTTTATTTTATATCATTATTATGTGAGGATTTAATGTTTCTCTGTTTAACGCCCCCGGTCCTGCCCTGATCTCTCAGCCCTCTGCTGCCCTCGTCTCCCAGCCCTCACCAGCCCTCATCTTAGCCCTCTCTTGTCCCCGCCTCCCTTGATCGAGACCCGGCCTCCGCCGCCTCACTCTCGTCATTAAAACTCTGGTCCTTTGTTCGACACTTGCTACGGGTAATCTGCATCGGCCCCGCTCCCGCCATTGACCTCTTCTCTCCCTCTCACAGAGATCCCTCGGCTGCGGTAAATTACCTCGGAGTTAATGTAACTTAAAGATTTCATGGCGGAGTTGAGACGTGCGGTGGGAGGGGGATTGGGGAGGAACTGTGGCTTTTATGGCGCTAACTAGGGCTCGTTGGAGGAGTTTATAGGGACGCTATCACGCCCCGGGCCCAGCGTCTCCTGCGGGAGGTGGCGTGCGGTCTTGAATGACCTGACGTGGTTACCAGGATGACGGGGAGGCCCCACTAAATGATGGGGGTGTTCCTGTGGGTGATTGGGGTGCTTCCTGGGTCATAATGGGGTTCCTCTGGGTGATGACTAAGCTCCCCTTTGGTTCTGGAGCGACCAGCTCGGGAGCTGGGGGAATGACAGTGTCTTGTGCTGTAGGAAGTGGCCAAAGACCGAACCATCAATACCCAGGGTCGTGCAGAAGTGCACAAATAGGGACGATGCGATCATGACGTTCTGCGGCTCTGCTTTCGAATTACAGACGAAAGTAATTGAACGGTGAAGCAATGGTTTAGATTCCTTCCGTCTCTGGTTTTGGGAAACCTGTAATCACCTGTAACCCTCCGTTATATATGTTCTTATACCGTTGCCAAAGGGTCGAGAAATGTCTGTAATCGCCTGTATTCCTGTGTTATATTTGCTTGTACTCTCACTCATGGAGGGAGGGGAGGCTGTAATCGCCTGTAATCCTGCGTTATATTTTCTCGGACACGTTACGCAGGGGCAGAATGCCCGACCCTCTAAGTCTATGTCCTGGGTGAGAGAGAGAGAGAGAGAGAGAGAGAGAGAGAGAGAGAGAGAGAGAGAGAGAGAGAGAGAGAGAGAGAGAGATCCTCTCCCGCTGGCAAGAGGCAATGTCCGACCTCCCGCCAGTGCAGGTGCGGTGGTGACGACCTTTCCGGTGGGGTGACCAAAGCTCCCTCCCTTGGTTAATGGATTTTCTGACCCTGGAGCACACACACACACACACACACACACACACACACACGTGACGGAGTAACTTGTTATCGACCAGACCCGTAACCATGTGACGCAGTGAGCTGGTAACAACCACACGTTCATCATGTGACGGTGGGTTGCCTAGCGTGTTATCAGCAATGTAAGTGTGGAACGCCAAAGTTCCAGCATAGTACTGGTGCACGTGGCGATAACCCTTATCTGGTCTCGACCCCGATAGATTCTGAGGCCCGTCCGTCCCTTCGTTATAGATACATACGGAGGGATATTGCCTGTCAGCCCTCCTGGGGCGCCCCACATGTTTTACGTGTTTTCGAAGGTCTCCCAAAAAGCATCGGACATAACTTTGTCATCGCGAGGGATGAACGTTGTGGAGGGAGATGTAGTTTCGTATATTCCATCAGATATCTCATTATTGCTCGCCCAACCGGAGTGTATCAAGATGCGTTTATGGACTTTTATGCCTTGGAAAGGGAGTGGGGAGTAAGGTGTAGGGAGTGGGGTGTGGGGTGTGGGGTGATGGTGGACGGCGTCATAACAGTCAGGCGTGAAAGGGTCTGGGATTTATGTGTCAGCTGATGTCAGTTTCTGTTCACCATTGTATTTCATAGACTTGACCAGTTATTGATATACCTCGTGTCGTGTGTGTGTGTGTGTATGTGTGTGTGTGTGTGTGTGTGTGTGTGTGTGTGTGTGTGTGTGTGTGTGTGTGTGATATTACCTATTTCTACATCATTGGAAAGGACGTTCTTACACTCGTGGGTTCCCTTCTCATAACCTATCTTAACTGCCAAACAACTTCTTTTAACTTCTTTCTTTTTTTTAATGGTCTTGATGTGACTTGCTTCTTCCCTCAGCTTGTTTCATTCGCCAACCACTTCATTACTCCAGTTTTTCTTCACGTTTTCACTGAATCGTTTCTTGCATGCTTGCTGTGTCTTGGAGACGATCGGCAGTCACTCTCGAAACCTGCCCATCTCACAGAGCTGATTTTGCATCTCGTTTATCATCGTGTAAACTAAGGTTTGTGTTGTGGCAATTGAAGCTAGGATGCCAATCATCTGGCTCTGTCTTGGTGATTAACTCTTTGGCATAAGAGGAAAGGTCATACGATAGCCCCGGATGCTTAATGATCATTGGTTTATGTACGACTTGTGAGTTTTTGGTCATAATACGAACCTATGACCTTGGTTGGATATCGCACGACCCATGGCGTTGGTTGGTTAACGACCCATGATGACACTGGATGGTTAACGAACGACCGATGACAGTGGATGGTTAACGAACGAAGGAGGACAGTGGATGGTTAACGAACGACCCATGACACTGGATGCTTAACGACCCATGACACTGGATGCTTAACGACCCATGGCACTGGATGGTTAACGACCCATGACACTGGATGGTTAACGACCCATGACACTGGATGCTTAACGACCCATGACACTGGATGCTTAACGACCCATGACACTGGATGCTTAACGACCCATGACACTGGATGCTTAACGACCCATGACACTGGATGCTTAACGACCCATGACACTGGATGCTTAACGACCCATGACACTGGATGCTTAACGACCCATGACACTGGATGCTTAACGACCCATGACACTGGATGCTTAACGACCCATGACACTGGATGCTTAACGACCCATGACACTGGATGCTTAACGACCCATGACACTGGATGCTTAACGACCCATGACACTGGATGCTTAACGACCCATGACACTGGATGCTTAACGACCCATGACACTGGATGCTTAACGACCCATGACACTGGATGGTTAACGACCCATGACACTGGATGCTTAACGACCCATGACACTGGATGCTTAACGACCCATGACACTGGATGGTTAACGAACGACCCATGACACTGGATGCTTAACGACCCATGACACTGGATGCTTAACGACCCATGACACTGGATGCTTAACGACCCATGACACTGGATGCTTAACGACCCATGACACTGGATGCTTAACGACCCATGACACTGGATGCTTAACGACCCATGACACTGGATGCTTAACGACCCATGACACTGGATGCTTAACGACCCATGACACTGGATGCTTAACGACCCATGACACTGGATGCTTAACGACCCATGACACTGGATGCTTAACGACCCATGACACTGGATGCTTAACGACCCATGACACTGGATGCTTAACGACCCATGACACTGGATGCTTAACGACCCATGACACTGGATGCTTAACGACCCATGACACTGGATGCTTAACGACCCATGACACTGGATGCTTAACGACCCATGACACTGGATGCTTAACGACCCATGACACTGGATGCTTAACGACCCATGACACTGGATGCTTAACGACCCATGACACTGGATGCTTAACGACCCATGACACTGGATGCTTAACGACCCATGACACTGGATGCTTAACGACCCATGACACTGGATGCTTAACGACCCATGACACTGGATGCTTAACGACCCATGACACTGGATGCTTAACGACCCATGACACTGGATGCTTAACGACCCATGACACTGGATGCTTAACGACCCATGACACTGGATGCTTAACGACCCATGACACTGGATGCTTAACGACCCATGACACTGGATGGTTAACGACCCATGACACTGGATGCTTAACGACCCATGACACTGGATGCTTAACGACCCATGACACTGGATGCTTAACGACCCATGACACTGGATGCTTAACGACCCATGACACTGGATGCTTAACGACCCATGACACTGGATGCTTAACGACCCATGACACTGGATGCTTAACGACCCATGACACTGGATGCTTAACGACCCATGACACTGGATGCTTAACGACCCATGACACTGGATGCTTAACGACCCATGACACTGGATGCTTAACGACCCATGACACTGGATGCTTAACGACCCATGACACTGGATGCTTAACGACCCATGACACTGGATGCTTAACGACCCATGACACTGGATGCTTAACGACCCATGACACTGGATGCTTAACGACCCATGACACTGGATGCTTAACGACCCATGACACTGGATGGTTAACGACCCATGACACTGGATGCTTAACGACCCATGACACTGGATGCTTAACGACCCATGACACTGGATGGTTAACGAACGACCGATGACAGTGGATGGTTAACGAACGACCGATGACAGTGGATGGTTAACGAACGACCGATGACAGTGGATGGTTAACGACCCATGACACTGGATGCTTAACGACCCATGACACTGGATGCTTAACGACCCATGACACTGGATGCTTAACGACCCATGACACTGGATGCTTAACGACCCATGACACTGGATGCTTAACGACCCATGACACTGGATGCTTAACGACCCATGACACTGGATGCTTAACGACCCATGACACTGGATGCTTAACGACCCATGACACTGGATGCTTAACGACCCATGACACTGGATGCTTAACGACCCATGACACTGGATGCTTAACGACCCATGACACTGGATGCTTAACGACCCATGACACTGGATGCTTAACGACCCATGACACTGGATGCTTAACGACCCATGACACTGGATGCTTAACGACCCATGACACTGGATGCTTAACGACCCATGACACTGGATGCTTAACGACCCATGACACTGGATGCTTAACGACCCATGACACTGGATGCTTAACGACCCATGACACTGGATGCTTAACGACCCATGACACTGGATGCTTAACGACCCATGACACTGGATGCTTAACGACCCATGACACTGGATGCTTAACGACCCATGACACTGGATGCTTAACGACCCATGACACTGGATGCTTAACGACCCATGACACTGGATGCTTAACGACCCATGACACTGGATGCTTAACGACCCATGACACTGGATGCTTAACGACCCATGACACTGGATGCTTAACGACCCATGACACTGGATGCTTAACGACCCATGACACTGGATGCTTAACGACCCATGACACTGGATGCTTAACGACCCATGACACTGGATGCTTAACGACCCATGACACTGGATGCTTAACGACCCATGACACTGGATGCTTAACGACCCATGACACTGGATGCTTAACGACCCATGACACTGGATGCTTAACGACCCATGACACTGGATGCTTAACGACCCATGACACTGGATGCTTAACGACCCATGACACTGGATGGTTAACGAACGACCGATGACAGTGGATGGTTAACGACCCATGACACTGGATGCTTAACGACCCATGACACTGGATGCTTAACGACCCATGACACTGGATGCTTAACGACCCATGACACTGGATGCTTAACGACCCATGACACTGGATGCTTAACGACCCATGACACTGGATGCTTAACGACCCATGACACTGGATGCTTAACGACCCATGACACTGGATGCTTAACGACCCATGACACTGGATGCTTAACGACCCATGACACTGGATGCTTAACGACCCATGACACTGGATGCTTAACGACCCATGACACTGGATGCTTAACGACCCATGACACTGGATGCTTAACGACCCATGACACTGGATGCTTAACGACCCATGACACTGGATGCTTAACGACCCATGACACTGGATGCTTAACGACCCATGACACTGGATGCTTAACGACCCATGACACTGGATGCTTAACGACCCATGACACTGGATGCTTAACGACCCATGACACTGGATGCTTAACGACCCATGACACTGGATGCTTAACGAACGACCCATGACACTGGATGCTTAACGACCCATGACACTGGATGCTTAACGACCCATGACACTGGATGCTTAACGACCCATGACACTGGATGCTTAACGACCCATGACACTGGATGCTTAACGACCCATGACACTGGATGCTTAACGACCCATGACACTGGATGCTTAACGACCCATGACACTGGATGCTTAACGACCCATGACACTGGATGCTTAACGACCCATGACACTGGATGCTTAACGACCCATGACACTGGATGCTTAACGACCCATGACACTGGATGCTTAACGACCCATGACACTGGATGCTTAACGACCCATGACACTGGATGCTTAACGACCCATGACACTGGATGCTTAACGACCCATGACACTGGATGCTTAACGACCCATGACACTGGATGCTTAACGACCCATGACACTGGATGGTTAACGAACGACCGATGACAGTGGATGGTTAACGACCCATGACACTGGATGCTTAACGACCCATGACACTGGATGCTTAACGACCCATGACACTGGATGCTTAACGACCCATGACACTGGATGCTTAACGACCCATGACACTGGATGCTTAACGACCCATGACACTGGATGCTTAACGACCCATGACACTGGATGCTTAACGACCCATGACACTGGATGCTTAACGACCCATGACACTGGATGCTTAACGACCCATGACACTGGATGCTTAACGACCCATGACACTGGATGCTTAACGACCCATGACACTGGATGCTTAACGACCCATGACACTGGATGCTTAACGACCCATGACACTGGATGCTTAACGACCCATGACACTGGATGCTTAACGACCCATGACACTGGATGCTTAACGACCCATGACACTGGATGCTTAACGACCCATGACACTGGATGCTTAACGACCCATGACACTGGATGCTTAACGACCCATGACACTGGATGCTTAACGACCCATGACACTGGATGCTTAACGACCCATGACACTGGATGCTTAACGACCCATGACACTGGATGCTTAACGACCCATGACACTGGATGCTTAACGACCCATGACACTGGATGCTTAACGACCCATGACACTGGATGCTTAACGACCCATGACACTGGATGCTTAACGACCCATGACACTGGATGCTTAACGACCCATGACACTGGATGCTTAACGACCCATGACACTGGATGCTTAACGACCCATGACACTGGATGCTTAACGACCCATGACACTGGATGCTTAACGACCCATGACACTGGATGCTTAACGACCCATGACACTGGATGCTTAACGACCCATGACACTGGATGCTTAACGACCCATGACACTGGATGCTTAACGACCCATGACACTGGATGCTTAACGACCCATGACACTGGATGCTTAACGACCCATGACACTGGATGCTTAACGACCCATGACACTGGATGCTACTCTGTTATCGTTGAGGATATATCTTTGATCGGTATGGTCACTGGGGTAAAGTAGGGAGAGACAGAAGTACCTTGTGCATCATGTGTCATCCCAGGGGTTGAGGGAAGGGGGGAGGCGTACGGCTTGTCTGGGAAGCTGAGTTGAATTGGGGAGGTGTGTCGCTAAAGGTAGGGAAATATACTGAGACCCGCAAGACATTCGTGGAGGGAAGTGTAGACCTCTTGAATGTTCGCGAGTTCAAATCTTGACATGATTTTGTGGATGGTGTAGAACGCAGGGATGGTCTTACACACACACACACACACACACACATATATATATATATATATATATATATATATATATATATATATATATATATAGATAGATAGATAGATAGATAGATAGATAGATAGATAGATATAGATATAGATATAGATATATGATGCTGAGTTGGTCTTTATAAACGGAAGTGGTCGTGCGCGGGATGTTGTTGCGTGGGTCAACGATCACTCCGGTGGGGGGATAGAAGATGATGAACAAAGTTCTGCAAGATTATTATTCACGAAGTTTGGGAAGCTTGAGTTGGAGGCATTTCATTTATACAAAGACGGTGTGTTCCGCCCAGCGCTTACAGACCCGCCCGAGGTTTTATGGTAACAACGATCCCAAGGCATCGTGGATCTATATTTTTTTGTGGTTGTGAATATTTTAGTAAGTTGGATGAAATGCTGCTCACTTGTTTCTTGGCCTTTTCGTGCACACCGTCATGAAGGCAAATATACACCTGTTATACTTTGGAAAAAGCTCGTTTCTTTGATTTAGAAATTTGTAAACACACACACACACACACACACACACACACACACACACACACACACACACAAAAGAGATGAGGCCACACGAGTGTAAAACTGCCTCCCCTTACCGTGCAGATACGTCATTAAACACACACACACACACACACACACACACACACACACACACGTACAGAGATTAAAAGAGTTAATATAGAACGAAAGACATATAGACTAAGGAATAACTAAAACAAAGGCATTTGCAAGTAACAGTAAAAATCAGCTGCTGTTGAACATGACGAACGGCGAGGACTGGCGCCAGGATCTGTGACCTGATGTGAGGATAGGACGGTTGTACAGCCTGACTCGTGTACGTGCAGCCGGTGCATGAAACACCAACGGTGGTCGTCGCGTTACATGTAAAGACGACGCAAAATACAGTAACGTGAGCGTAACGATGTGCGATGACGGAACGAGCAACGACTTAAGGCAACACTGCGGAATACAGAACCGTAACGCATGAATCATGTCATTACCTTCGTTATCATTTTGTGTCGGTCCTGACCTGAGGATTTGATGAAAGGGGACGCATGTCTGCAGGAACGTGGTCAAGCAGTTAAGATAGTGCATGAAGGGTTGGATGACTGAGTGTTTGTGAAGGAGGAGGAGGAGGAGGAGGAGTTGCAATAGATGGTGAGATTTAGTCCATTTTCTAACCATAAGAGGAATGCTCGTTGACCTCCGCTTATGCCATCAGAGAAATGCTCGTTGACCCCTGCTTATACCATCAGAGGAATGCTCGTTGACCCCTGCTTATACCATCAGAGGAATGCTCGTTGACCCCTGCTTATACCATCAGAGGAATGCTCGTTGACCTCCGCTTTGTGCCATCAGAGGAAGGCTCGTTGACCTCCGCTTTATGCCATCAGAGGAATGCTCGTTGACCCTTGCGTTCTGAGGACGTTGTGTGGACGTCTGGAGAGGTGCTGCGCATGGGGGCCTGGCGGACTGATCAGTGTGCACCATCTCGTCGTGTGGGGACTTGAAATACATCACTCGGGAACTCTTGATTCATGTCGTCAGTTTCAGTCTTCGTTAGCCCGAACTGTGTAGTTTAATTCTAGTGATTTTCCTCTTATTCCTCGTTAACTCTTTTCTCTTCCTTGATTGGTGCATACTATTGATATGTGTATATGCACATGGCTTGGTATGAGACCCACACCAGTCTCCCTCCGTTTCATCACCATCACTCCAGCCCCCACCAGCCAGCGCTCACCAGTCCCCCGCAGACACCACTTATCTCCACCAGACCTCACTAAGTTCCCATTAGTCCCCGCCAGGTCCCTACAATGTCCCATTGATTCCTCCGAGTCACCACCAGTTTCATTCATCCTTGCCAGTTCCCATTAATCCCCGCCAGTCCCTACAAGGTCCCATTGATCCCCATCAGTCCCTTTGATCCCTACTGGTCCTTACAAGTCCTCATATCAGTCCCTGTCAGGCGTGTCACTTCCCATCTGTGCCTCACATGATTTTCCTCCCCTCGAGAGGCTGGTCTGGTTGCTCTGTGGCTAGAACCTCTTAGCCCGCCGGTGAGGTGGTCGTCCCAGGGATCCGGTGGGACTCATAAGTCCCGTCACTGGGATCCTCTGAACCTCCCAGCCGTCCCAGGGAGCTTTTTAGAAAAAAAAAAAACCTGTCGAGACTCGGGAACGACATGTGGGTGCTGGGGGCGTCACTGTTGCCAGCCGCTGTTTTGGGCATTATGTTGGCTTTTATGTACATCTTCCCACCACGATCTCTCTCTCTCTCTCTCTCTCTCTCTCTCTCTCTCTCTCTCTCTCTCTCTCTCTCTCTCTCTCTCTCTCTCTCTCTCTCTCTCTCTCTCTCTCGTTTCCCTGCACTTACGTGTGAGAGGCCCTCACAGCCAGCAAGAGGAGGCACTTCCCCCTTGAGAGAGAGAGAGAGAGAGAGAGAGAGAGAGAGAGAGAGAGAGAGAGAGAGAGAGAGAGAGAGAGAGAGAGAGAGAGAGAGGGAGGGAGGGAGGGGGGAGACGAATGAGCCAGGCTTCTGGGGCCTGAGTGTGTATGTGGGAGAGTCAGGCCTGGATGGGTGCTGGGGGGGTGAGGGGGGGGTGCTGGCAGGCCTGGGCTGGTGCTGGAGGAGGCCATGCTTCCCCCCCCCCCCCCCCCCCAGCACTGGAGGAGTCTAGATTAGTGTGACTTTATTTTTTTCCCCTCATACTTATCAAACTTACGGCCTAGGAATGCCGTAAAGATCATCATACCGTCTTAAGTTGGACCTTTTGCCCGGGGAGAAAAAAAGTAGTGGCCTGAAAGACAGGGTATATTGTGGAAGTATTCTTTGACGAAGTTCTTTTTTTTTTTTCTCCTGTGTGATTACTATTTGTATGTTTACAGGAGGAGAGTTTTACAATTATGTATCGGTACCTTGTATATGTATCATGTCTGTACTCCTGTGTACACACACACACACACACACACACACACACACACCAGGTAAAGCCAAGTATCAGTTCATAGACTCGCCATGAGAGGGAGATGAACACCTGGTTAGGTGTGGGCCAAATGTTTTATGTGTAACTAAGTTGACCCTTACTCACAAATGGGTCTAAGCAAGTTCGAAAAAAAATCTGAAAAAAAAGGGTTTGAATTTCAGCCTTGCAATGAGTGTACGAACCTTGGAAGTTTGTCCGGAATCAACACGTCAGCTGACGGGTGATATGTGCGACTGAGTTTAATAGATCCGTGTTCACGACGACACGAAATGGCTTCCACAACACAAAGCCACAGGGAAGAGCCTTCACAATCGCACAGCGGCCGACTTACGCCAGACATGGCGCTCACGGCAACACCGACCCCCTCTCACCTGGGCTAGGGATGGTACCCTGAGAACAGGCGGTCATAGACGAGGGCCCCGCACCAGGCTTGACCTGTCGGGTCCATCGGGATCACATACCGAACCGTCTGGTTCTCTTAGTGCCGTCCAGCAACACCGGGAGGAGGAGGGGGTGCGTGTGGCTGTGGACAGTGTGGCGAAGAGGACTCGCGGACGCTATATACATCTCGTATACCCAGTTGTACCGAAGTTTTACGCGTACTTTAGTCGTTGTGTGAACCCGATGGTACATCATTGTTTGAGGTAACACAGACGCAAGCCAGACTGTGTTGTGTGAGGTTTGAGTGGGCAGTATGTTCGAAGGCGGCCTGACAAGGATATTAGGGTTGAAGTTGAGTCTTGGTGGGGGCCGAGTCCGAGGAAGGGCGTGAAAGAAATGAATGAAGTGCCTGAGATATGGTTGCGGTGGAGGGAACCTTCAGTGAGGAGAAGGATGCACGAAGGAGGAGAGGGGTTACATAACTGCCCTGGCTCCTCCCTCGTTGGGAGAAAGGTCGGAAAAAAATCGTAAATTGCCTGAAATATTTTTTTTCTTTTTCAACACAGTGTTAGGGAGGACCAGCCATCGCAGGCTACACAGGGGTCGTTATAAAGTTCTTGTGAGACTTTAAACTTAAGTCACTTTAAAGTTGCACGTGGACTTCCCGGAAGACGTATACAGACTTTATAAAACCTTTATGCAACTTAGAAAATTGTTAAAGTTTACAAAGTAGCATAAGAACTTTGTAAACATCTTGTGTATATGTTTGGTAAACGTTTCAGGATCCAAGTGATGTTTCCAGGTAATCTCTGATCCATGATGGTCATGTCTGCTGGCATTGCGTAGCCCCTCGCTCGATGCATCTGCACCAGACTTTCTCCGTATGCTTGCAGAGGTTTTGCCATACCAGTGGAACAGAGGCTGGTGTGGGATTTTAGAGGCGGGAATATATTGGTAGTAGAGGAGTACAAGGGGGGAAGGTAGTCACAGTGAAGGAGAGAGAGAGAGAGAGAGAGAGAGAGAGAGAGAGAGAGAGAGAGAGAGAGAGAGAGAGAGAGAGAGAGAGAGAGAGAGAGAGCTGGGTTTTGCGTATGTCAAGAGAAAAGTGTAAGTGAACAAGGAAATGAAGACGAGAACAAGGAGAAAAGTGGAAGGAGGAGGAGGCAAGATAGGAGAGAATGCAAAAGTGAAATGGGACAATTAATCACTGAAAAAGAGTTGGCCCCAAGTCGTGTCTGTAAGATGAATGGTGTAATCATGTGACAACAAAAGCATAGGAAAAGGTGCAGGGAAAGTTTTGTGGGAAGGAAACAACAGTTTAATGAGCCAAGATGATGAGAGAGGTGTGAGAGGCCAGTGGAATTCGTAACAGTTGGTATAAAGAGAAAGAACAATAGGAAGTGTGGTATAATCTGACCCAGACTTAAGACAATGATAACTGTTAAGTTCATCGACCAGCCGTGAGGGGGAGGAAGTAACAGCTGGGTTGAATGTGAGCCGACTGCTCCATTCAGAGTTCGAACCCACCCGGTGGGGACCTGAAGGAATCCTAGTGAGCGACAGCAACCACAACACCACTGGAACCTTACGACTGTAACAGGGAGCATGCGTCTGGTGCCGGGGATGTAACACCACGGGGACCTCATTGAACTCCGTCACCGGGAATGGTTCATGGGGGTAGTTCTAATGAACGCGACGCTTCGTAAATGGGTAGATCCCGTATCCCACCCTGGGACGCAATAGAGGCCGCGGGCGCCGTTGAAACATCCCATTAAGAAAGTAACGAGGGTCCTCGGCTCACGTTCCCCGCCCGTCACGAGGGCATCCGCCCTGCTATTGTTTACATTCTCAGCCGGGAAACCTCGGCCACCGCCCATGATGTCCTGGTGGGGGAGGATCCTTCCCATGACCCACCCTGTCTCCCCCAATGTTTGACCCCATCACCAGTACCACGACGCGACGTTACGTTCCTCTGCATCTCCGTCCTCGGGGGTCGTGTTCACAGCGTCGTTGCATCATGGAGGAGAGCGTCTAAAACACACATTGATGTTCGTGGAACTTTGATGCCTTGCTCCGACCTCTCACTTTAATCCCTCTCCTGACGACGAAGTTAGCAGCCGTTAAGAAACTCATCCCTTCCGCCGTAACTAGCGCTAAACTCCCTCTTTCTTAACGTGGAAGATGATAAGTCTTCCCCTCACGGTTGAGGCGTACGTGGAACTCTCACGCCCCAGAATGAGCCAGTGGGCGGCCGCCGGGCGGACCGTCCCCCTCACCCAGACAACACTAACAGCCCTCAGTACTTACCTCTCTCTACCTTGCTCATGGATGGCGAGTGCTTCTTGTAGGGTGAGAAGCTAAACTTGCTTCTCTTCTCGTGATCGCCTCCGATGCCGTCCGCGTCCTTCTCCGCGCCCACCTCCGTGCAAATGCACTTGGACACTCCGAACCCCATCTTTGTTTATCTCAGCGTTTGTCTGTCTCTTTGGGGACACCTATGAGTTACTCATAATCTCGTCACTTTTTGTAAATGTACAACTCCAGCAATATGGGAGAGTCTATATTATCCAGGAGAATCTTTAGTGTTGAGTTTTGCTGGTCACTTTGTCCCGTTCCAGCGTTTTGTGCCTAATGTATGTTATAAAGCTACTCGCTGACTCACGTTTTGTACATGTTGTAAGTTGTATTTTCTCACTTTTGCCGTAGAATTTGTATTTGAGTTAACACTCGCACTACGCTGTATAGTTTTTTATGTATCAAAAGAGAGAAAATTCTATATATCTAAGGTACTAATTCACTGAAATTGGATCAAATTCTTATGTTTCGTTTCACCCGTAGATTCTCTTCTTTTATACGTCGTGCCGGACCCAAGTTATCGCATCTATAGATGAAGTTTTTGGCATCGTCCATTCTCATATTAATTCATCATCCAGCCTTTGATTTGCAGTGGGATCAGCGTGGATTAATCAGAGCCTGGTGGAGTCGCAGGGCGGTGGCTGGGCTCGCTTGCTCCTATCATTCTCCTGAGTTCTGTTGGCGTCACCTTCTGTCTCCTGCCCATGACGTCGAAGGCTCTCGCTCCAGCTGGCGACCGCGTCTGCAAAGAAAGATGTTAGTTACTGGTTAAACGTGTGTGATACGCTGACAACAGCTGGCATTCATAAACACGTGAGAACCGTCCTGGTGAAGAATCATCAGTCATTCATCTGTTGTATAAGTTGTGCAGCCTGTGCAGTTTACGATCTAGCTGGGGTACTTAATACACATCTGTTTGTGACGCGGAATTAGACCCTGTTCTATACCTCAGTGTTCCCTAGGTTACGAGTGCAATTCACTGTACAAGATGCTGTACTGCAGCAGGTTGTCAAAATTGATGTTCCTTTGCCATGCATTACGTAAACCAAGAACATTCACACGTCACAAGACTGTGTGGTGATCTTCCTTAGGTGTGTGTGCGTGTGTCCGAGTTGACTCGTGTGAACGAGGTGGGTGTATGCAACAGGCAGGTCTCCATGGACGTATTTAGCGCGACGGTATGATCCTTGAACAAGACGGTACACGATCCTTGAGCACGACCCTGTAAACCGTGAGTACTGTGGTACGATCCTCGAGTACGGACGATCCTTGAGCACGACGGTGCGACCTTTGGATGCGATGACCTTGGGGACCAGGACAAAGGTCGTACGGTGTCACTTAAGGATCGCACCGTCATTCTGAAGGAGTAAAGGTACGTTTACGCTGGACCATAGTTAAACAGAAATGGTCTTCGACGGTCTAAGTAAAGTTATACTTCTTCTACACATCCATTTTGTGACTGGCAATGTTTATGATTGGAATAGATTGTGATTGGAAATGTTTATGACTGAAATTGATTGACGTACTGTTTATGACTGGAACTGACTGTGACTAGAAATGTCTGTGATTGGAACAGCTTGTGACTGGGAATGTTTATGATTTGGAATTGTCTGTGACTGGGAATGCTTATGATTGAAACATCTTGCGGCTCGGGGAATATGGCACAAATCAATACAATTTTCGCATTGTTTCGGCCAACCGTGATGTCAAGAGTTTGCCCAGGGTAAAAAAAAAAAAAACCACCCGGTTTAATTTGAGTTGTCATGAACTGCCGGTACGCTGGAGGGAAATTGGAATTCGATTCTTGTGTTCGTGGGGTCGGCTGGCGCAGTGGGGTACCATCCTGACCAGAGCGGGTGCCAGACAGGAATTATCA
The DNA here is from genome assembly GCF_036320965.1 of Panulirus ornatus. Lineage (NCBI taxonomy): Eukaryota > Metazoa > Arthropoda > Malacostraca > Decapoda > Palinuridae > Panulirus > Panulirus ornatus. The sequence continues at coordinate 2,283,948 of NC_092270.1, forward strand.
GCACACACGTCTAGCGTCCTGTTACGTCCTCTGGTGTGCGTACTGCATCGCTGCTTCTCATGAAGGGAGATGTGTTTGTATTTACGTACGTGTGTAGGTGATAGTGTCTGCATTCTGTATGACGGATGCGATAACGTTATGTCGTAACACGTTTCTGTGGAGATAAGACACTTTATCTAGTCATTAATTATTTCATTATCTTGAAAGACAGGAAGAAAAATGACAAGTTGATGATTGCGACACACTGTCTGGGTGATTGAGGACCGACGGTGGGGTGAGGTGGGGCGTGGACAGGAGTGAGAGATGACTGGAGATTTTGGGAAGGGAAGATGACAGTTGAACAGAGGGATCGTGAGTTGAGGTGGGGGTGAAGTGGTTTAAGGGGGAGACATTTGAGAGTTGATTGGAGATAGTGAGAATTGACGAGGGGGAAATGAGAGCCTGGAGGAAGGGATGGGAGGGAGATGGAAAGGTGGTTAGGGAGACTGGAAGAGATGAACAGGGGTTGGATGGGAGTTGAAGAGACTGAATGATATATGGACAAGTGTTAAGAATATAAAGATGTGTACATGGAGCACAGGGAAAAACATCGCAATGTACACAGCAGGTATAAAAGGCTCGGTACATGGTGTGTTCAGGCGAAGGTGTAAGGTAGGTGTAGTGTAGAGAGAACACAGAGTGTATCACACCCAGTCTGTAGAGTGAGTTGTAAGGGTGGTATATCTTCAGGCAGAAGGTGTACTAAAACGTAATAAATCACTTCTTAAAGAGGTTAAAGATTCCGTTTTAATCCCTCGAGCAAGATGGAACGACCCCTCAGGACAAGGTCTAAGGTCTGGCCATCACGCCTGGGGGTCGTGCTGGCGTGTTCAAGTCATACCCTTGTGCAGTCGTGCTCAGGGATCGGTGCCGTCGTGCTCAAGGGTCGTGCAGTCGTGCTCAAGGGTCATGCAGTCGTGCTCAAGGGTCATGCAGTCGTGCTCAAGGGATTATAAACTGGAAAAAAAAAAATTCCTCCTCCTGGGTGGTGGTGGCGACATGGAGCGGGACCTCTCGCGTAATTGTTTGAGAAGCAAATAGTGGATGATATTGGTTGTGCTTGTACAGTGTCAGCAGAGATTGTTTGCTCTGAGACCTAAATTGAGAGAGGGCCCACGGTGGGCAAGGACTTTAGAGAGGAGATGAGAGTGGGCAAGGGCTTTAGAGAGAAGACGAGAGGAGAGGGGGCAAGGGCTTTAGAGAGGAGACGAGAGGGGGCAAGGGCTTTAGAGAGGAGACGAGAGGGGGCAAGGGCTTTAGAGAGGGGCAACAGGTTCCTCTCCATCCCTCTCGTTACTTCAGTACTGTCCCCCGTGCTTTCTTCTTGATCAGTTTCCTTAGTCATTTATCTTCACTACTTTCCCTTCGTTGCTGTCTTAATTGTTATTCTTCTGACTATACGGTCACTGCTTTCTTTCTCGACTACTTTCTATTCTCTTCTCTTCCTTATGCTTTCTCCTTTCTTCTCTCATCATTACTTTAACCAAATCATTTTCCGCTCTGCTTTCTTCACGTCGCTTTCCTCAATGCTTTCTTGATTACCCACTCTTCCACATCCTTCGCTCTGCTTCCTTCCTCTTCACGGGTCCCCTCGCTTCGCTGTCTTCACCACTCTTTTTCCCTCAACGCACTCACCGTCCTCGACACTACATTTTCCTCAACAAGCCACACATTCTCCTTTACCCACGACACCGCCGACGAGACGAGACTGGTCGTGTTTCTCGGGAAAGTTTTGCGGTACACAAATTCTGCCGCGGAGGCCATCAGCGACAGCACCCTCTCCTCGCTCTGGCCCGTTTGCGTCGTGTGCAGCGGACCTGACTCACGTTACGGAGGTGAGTTCCTCGCTGAGTAACTGTGGCCTTACGTTAAACCCGACGACGGTGAGTCGCGGATCATTATGGATCCGTCGCACCAACGTGTGTGTAACTCGTATATTTTGATTTAGCGTGTGAACAGAGTATACAGGTGATGTTAATGAATGACGTGTCGCATACATTTGTAGTACTTTATTCCTGTGTGTGTGTGTGTGTGTGTGTGTGTGTGTGTGTGTGTGTGTGTGTGTGTGTGTGTGAGCCAACAAGACACGTGAGATTATCTTGTGCTCTCATCAAAACACAAAGCTGGTTCGGGTGCTCTCTTGCTTCTTGTTACATACTGCCAGAACACACAACTTAGTGATGCTCTATAACTCTTCTTCTTTCCACGCACGACGTGTGGTTCAACGGCACTCCCCGAATGACGACCCCGTAGAGCACGACGGTACGACCCTTAAGTGTGATGACCTGGTCTTTGACCTGAAAGACCAGGCCTTCATAATATCGTGCTCAAGGATCGTACCGTCGTGCTCAAGGATCGTACCGTCGTGCTCAAGGACCATACCGTCGTGCTCAAGGACCATACCGTTGTGCTCAAGCATCGCACCGTCGTGCCCAAGAACCATACCGTCGTGCTCAAGGATCGCACCGTCGTGCCCAAGGGCCTTGCTACCATCATGGTGTGTTAAGAGAAGAGCAGAGGGAAATTGAATGAAAGGTGGAAATCGAGGAGGAGATTGAAATTTCTGTCGTGTTATACGACACCAGGAAACTTTCAAGGAAAATGGGTGATGGCGTGTGCCAGTTTTTCCTGTGAAGCCGAAGATCGAGAGAGGGGAATGTTAGTGTGTGTGTGTGTGTGTGGTAGCTGGGAGGGTCTGGTGAAATGGCGAGCCGGCGTTGGTTGGAGAATGATTTTGGTTATGTAGAACGCCTGTGGAGAGGAAGACTTTTATACAGAAGTATGGTTTGATAAGAGGATATACATACATACATATATATATATATATATATATATATATATATATATATATATATATATATATATATATATATATATATATATATATATATATATATATCCAAGTCACTCCATCTTGCTGAAGAGGTTGGTATAAGGAGAAAAGAAAAAGATATTAGTTATCGATGGTAACATACGGCCTTAAAGTATCTTTGTTAAGACGTGACTTGTTACAATGATATCACAGGTTTGAAATAAGGAAAGTGTACGAGTTCCCATAATCACTATCATCTAGTCTTAAACACACGCTCTCTCTCTCTCTCTCTCTCTCTCTCTCTCTCTCTCTCTCTCTCTCTCTCTCTCTCTCTCTCTCTCTCTCTCTCTCTCTCTCTCTCTCTCTCTCTCTCTCTCTCTCTCTCTCACGGCAGAATAATCTTGCCCTGATCTGATGCGAGAGTGTAATTTCTAATTAGACAAAAAATCTCCCGTATTTTGATCAATATTGGATAATAACGTGGGTCAAGGTTGAGGCTCTGCCGGCTGTAGTGGGTGCGTGGTGAACTGAGGCAAGATGAGGACTACTGGGGAACTGAGGCAAGATGGGGACTACTGGGGAACTGAGGCAAGATGAAGACTACTGGTGAACTGAGGCAAGATGAGGACTACTGGGGAACTGAGGCAAGATGAGGACTACTGGTGAACTGAGGCAAGATGAGGACTACTGGTGAACTGAGGCAAGATGTGGACTACTGGTGAACTGAGGCAAGATGTGGACTACTGGTGAACTGAGGCAAGATGAGGACTACTGGGGAACTGAGGCAAGATGGGGACTACTGGGGAACTGAGGCAAGATGAGGACTACTGGGGAACTGAGGCAAGATGAGGACTACTGGGGAACTGAGGCAAGATGAGGACTACTGGGGAACTGAGGCAAGATGTGGACTACTGGGGAACTGAGGCAAGATGAGGACTACTGGGGAACTGAGGCAAGATGAGGACTACTGGGGAACTGAGGCAAGATGAGGACTACTGGTGAACTGAGGCAAGATGAGGACTACTGGGGAACTGAGGCAAGATGAGGACTACTGGGAAACTGAGGCAAGATGAGGACTACTGGGGAACTGAGGCAAGATGAGGACTACTGGGGAACTGAGGCAAGATGAGGACTACTGGTGAACTGAGGCAAGATGAGGACTACTGGTGAACTGAGGCAAGATGAGGACTACTGGGGAACTGAGGCAAGATGAGGACTACTGGGGAACTGAGGCAAGATGAGGACTACTGGTGAACTGAGGCAAGATGAGGACTACTGGGGAACTGAGGCAAGATGAGGACTACTGGGAAACTGAGGCAAGATGAGGACTACTGGGGAACTGAGGCAAGATGAGGACTACTGGGGAACTGAGGCAAGATGAGGACTACTGGTGAACTGAGGCAAGATGAGGACTACTGGGGAACTGAGGCAAGATGAGGACTACTGGGAAACTGAGGCAAGATGAGGACTACTGGGGAACTGAGGCAAGATGAGGACTACTGGGGAACTGAGGCAAGATGAGGACTACTGGTGAACTGAGGCAAGATGAGGACTACTGGGGAACTGAGGCAAGATGAGGACTACTGGGAAACTGAGGCAAGATGAGGACTACTGGGGAACTGAGGCAAGATGAGGACTACTGGGGAACTGAGGCAAGATGAGGACTACTGGGGAACTGAGGCAAGATGAGGACTACTGGGGAACTGAGGCAAGATGAGGACTACTGGGGAACTGAGGCAAGATGAGGACTACTGGGGAACTGAGGCAAGATCAGGACCACTGGAGAATCGAGGCAAGATGAGGAGTACGAAGAAACTATGGCGAGATGAGGAACTAATGAGGAAATGAGACGAGATGAGAACAGTTGATGAACGACAAGGCGTAGGTCCCACAGAGCGGCTGAGAGCGGAGGAGGGTCGAGGATATTGGCTAACTACAAACACTTTTGCTGATCGTATAAGCCAAAGGTGTGATACATACACAGGTGAAGCGTACTTCTGACGGACGTAATATCATGGTGTGATCTTTGTTCGGGCGACGATATCGGCGGCCACAGGCTCAGGAGATTTCGCCTTTATTTGTCTTTTCATTTCGTGAGTGGATGAGGCTCGGTGGGCGAGTGATCAGCAGCAAGAATCGAGGGTTTTTACCGTTTTTACGTGGGCGGACGAGGCCGGCTTGCTTGTAGCGGTCTCGTTCCTGCTTCTCAAATAACTAGAGGAATAGTCGTGCTGTCTGATGTCCTCAGAGTAGCATGGGTATGACAGTCTACCTGTTGGATGATCTTCGGAAGATGGAGGCAAGTTCTCCGTCGGTCGTACACTGTTAATGATACACTGGTACGAGGAAACGTACCTTCTGCCGACCTCGAGACAGACTCGCGAAATATGGATTTGTGGTTTTAAAGGTCTAGACTCGAGCAAGATGCACTGCTTACCTTTTATTCAACAAGTTTTCAGTTTGCGGTTCCCATGAGTGCACGGCAAACATCGTTACGTATATGTACAACACAGATTCCACAAATTGCTGTCACTACTGCTGTTGTTCTTGTGAGACGGTGGAGCTACTTGAGTGGGAGTCTGAGTGTCCAGTTGGGCAAGTCGGTCAGTTATAAGGGTTGTAGACCTATCACCTGCCAAGGGGGTTATTAAGGCCAGGGTTAGCGTCAGTCTGTAACCACTAATCAAAGAATGTTTAACATCTTCATGTGTTCCCGATACAGCTAAGGTCATATGGGGCAAAGACGGAGGGTTTTGCCATCTGAGTCGGTCCAGCCATGAGCGCTCCCACGAAGGCCCTCACCACTCCCACGCCCTCACCAGCAGCGAGCCGCTGTAGGCTGAGAGAAAAAAAAATGAATTTTTAGCACTGTATGAAAATGGTATCTGCAGGAGGTCGGCAGAAGAGTCGTATTTCCCGGGGTCGAAAGGCTTTTGCAGTGACCTTTGTTCAGTGACGTGTGTGTGCGTGTGTGTGTGTGTGTATGTGTGTGTGTGTGGGTGTTTAAAGTGGAGGTCCACCCGATGGCGTGACGTAGATGTGAAGGAGTGTAAAGGGGATGAATGGATGAGGGCAGCGGGGTGTAGTGGGGTGTAGAGGACGGGTGTAGGAGAGATGATGGTGACCCTGATGTGTTGAGCACGACAGTACACCTCCTTCGTATGATGATGGCCTGACCTTTTGGCCTCATCATTAAAGGTCAGGTCAAAGGTCACGCCCTCGTATCCCAGGGGGTCACATACAGTCGCGCCTCGCCGTGTTCTAAGGGTTTAAGGCGATCATGAACTAATGATCAATACCTTTCTCGTCCAAAATCAACTGGAGAGAGAGAGAGAGAGAGAGAGACAGACAGACAGACAGACAGACAGACAGACAGACAGACAGACAGACGGACGGACAGAGAATTTCGAGGGGAAAAGTTTCGAGGCAAAAAGTTAAGTCTTGCGAAATTCAATTCCGTCTCTTAATAACAAAGTTGGGGTCCCCTCCGCGTGACGGCACGTGACGCTACCATTGTAGGTAAGTCAGGCGCGCGGGAAGCGTTGAAGACCTTGTCGTCTGGGTCGTCAACCCAGCGCGAGCGACCAGCCCGCACAAGTTCACATCGCTGATGGCGCTCTCGACCCCGGAGAGGGAGTTAGCTTTAGTTAAGCTGAACCCTTAGAGAGGGAGAGAGTTAGCTTAAGTTAGCCCTACGGAGGGAATGAGCTTGAGTCAAGTTTAGCCGTAAAGAGTGAGCTTGACTCAAGCTTAATTTCTTCTTGGGAATAAAATTAACAGGAAGCGAAATGCGTCTCTAAGGCTCAGGGTGACTACAGCTAAATCTCCGGTGGACGCAGTATAACTAAAGCTAAATTTGTTTGTAGGGTTAGCTTCGCTGTAGTTCTAGGGGCTCAGCTTAGCTAGAGCTAATGCCTTCTCTTAGGTCGAGCTTCTTCAAGGAATAGGTCTTTTGTTAGCTTTAAGTTTAGCTCGCCCATCCAGGGAGGGGGCTTTAGCTTTAGTCAGACTGAACCCTACTGTGGACTTTATAGCTTTAAAATCAACCTACAGAAGAATTTAACATTAGTCAAATTGAATCCTGGAGAGGGGCTTAACTGTGATTACCATCAACGTTTGATCTGATCAGGTCATGAAATTTGCAATTTGTGTTTAACGAGGAATGACTGTGTTGATTGTGAAGCTGCAAACATTCAATGTATCTACATTTGCAGTTCTGTTATTCTTATTTCCAACAGATCGTAGACCCTATTTTTCATCCCCTTATGATGAGTGCGTCTGAGTTTCAGGAAAGTCTGGGGTAAAGTTCTGTTCTTGGTACGGATTTGTGGTAGGCAGAGGGCGCGCGTGTTCGCTTCGTGAGGCTGGCAGTGCCAGGGAGGTAGGGGAAGTTGAGGGAGACCTAGTGCTTCCACTGGCACGAAGTGAGGAACGTGCGCGACTCGTCCCCTGTCGCCACTTAGACCACCTGTGGGAGGAGTTTAGCGAGACGCAGCGGCAGATTGGGTACCGGTTTCTTTTCTTATCCTTTTAATTGGGTGGTTACAGAGAGTGAAGGTACGGGTTGGAAATGGGAAAAACCGCTTTGGACTGAGCGGTCTGGTGGTACACTGTGGCTTCGTGGGCTGTTCAGCCTGGCGTGCAAGTGTTGTGGGCGGTGCTGACGACGCGTAGTGGTGGCGGAAGATATGGACGGACGGGGCATGGGTGGAAATTAGGGCCGCTTCTTCGTCCGTTCCAGGCGCTACCTCCTCAACGCGAGGAAACTGTGAATTAGCATGGGAAAGGGGGGGGGTTGGGGGGATATGTTTATCGTTATTATTTCAATTATCATTATATCAATATTGATATCATCATTATCATTGGTAATATTTTCATTACATACATTGGTACACAGAGAAGCAATCAAAAATGAATTTGTATACACACCTACACAGCGCGGCAGATGAGGACAAAAAGAAATATCAGAAAATAAATATCTTATAAAAACATACGTCAGTCTTCAGTCTTTATCTCGTCAGAATTCTGCTCATTAATTTTACTGAACAAAAAAACTGTAGAGACGCGGAACGACTGCCAGAGGAAGGTTGTATGTAACATTCTGGCTTTAAATTATATATAAATTATATATATATATATATATATATATATATATATATATATATATATATATATATATATATATATATATATATATATACTCTATAATGTGCTTGTGTTGGTGTTATATATGTATTTTCTTTGTGGTTTAGGGCGGGTGAGTTTATGTACTGATATAAGTATGTCTTTGTTACAGCTGGTTGGTGTACGTGTACATAATCACTGGATACTTAAAAAATCAGAGCAACTTCGCTGGAGTACATGTACATCTGTTACTGTACACCTCCTGGCCCGCGGTGGACGTAAACGTACACCAGAGGATAATCCAGTCATGGCCAACGTGAAAGGTAAGAAAAGTTAGTTCTAGAAAAGATAAAAAGTATCGGGGATTAACTTGAGCTTAAAATGCGTGTGGACCCGACTCTCAAAGGTGGAAGGGTTGAAGGGAGAGGTAGATACCAAAGACAGAAAAGAACTCCGCTGCTTCCGTGTGAGAGGAAAGAAGGAGGTATGCTAACGGTCAGTCTCTGTGTGATGGAGCCAGCGTGAAGCAGCGGTCAGGTGGGTGCCGTGGGTCCGGCCCACACGGGCTGCATCAACCATCTCACGAGGGTTGTGGCCGTAATGATACCCGTAGAATAGAGAGAGGGTAGCGCCATCACAGTGGCCAGAGAAAGATGACTTAAGAGAGTTGATAGCAGGAGAATAGTATGAGGCAGAAGGTTTTGGGTTCCATTGTACATGATGGGTTGGAAGAAGGGCTACATCAGATGTGTGAGCATAGGTCCATTACCTTGGTTGGATGAGCTGTTATTATGGAATACCTGCTGGCAAGATATGTAATTACCACACCTGTTCGATACTTCCAGCTTTTAAGAAGCAGATTTTATGATGAATATACTGTGTTTCCAGGATGAAGGTAAGGATATACTTATGCCCATGTTTATGTTAATGCAGAGATGAACTGGTACATTCTGAAACTTGAAAGAAACGAGTGTTATTTAGAAACATGTAAGGAGAAAATTAGTTTTTCTCGCTTTATGTAAACAGATTAGGGCTTCCCCATACCATGGTGATGCAGAGGTGCGCATTAAGAGAGGAATTTTTCTGTACGAGAGATTACTGTTGGAGTGAGCAGAGGTACTTTAGTTGAAGTGTGTGTGTGGAACCGTCAGGAAAAGAGTGAATGGGGTTAGAGGTTGAAGGAAGGACATTTACTGATAGAAGATAAAAGATGTAACGATAAGACTGATAATACAGATTCCTGAAGGACACCAATGTCGACAGGACGAAAGGGAGAACTCGCTCCATCAGCTTCTGCCGCAGTAGAACCTGTGGGAGGAAACTTATGCTTTAGTGAGTCGAGGGAAGCAAACAAGCCAGAGAATGTGAGTCTATTGAGGAACGACTTGCGCCTCCCCCGCTCTTATTCTGCACAGACGTTTGCGGACCACGACGAAAGAATTACCGAGGTCCCGGTGCACACGAGAACAATTTCACGCAACAGTTTGCTAACGACCAGCGGCCTAATTAACGAGCTCGATGATTAACGAGCTGGATAACAACAGCATGCTAACGATCAGTGACCTAATTAATGAGGCGGATGTTGTTCTGCTTTTTGCAGATAATCTGGTGTGGCTGTGGTGGCCTTATTTTTTTGTCTTTCCCTCCATTGATTGTGGGAAATATTTGCTCTTGTTTTTAGTCTCTCCCTCTGTGCCTCCGCGTTAGCTGTGCTCATTTGGATCTTCGGAAAGATGTGTAAGGTCGCTGCGGAACTGATTAAAGCCAAACCCTAAACCCAGAAGAAATACAGAGGTACAGATGGAACATTGTAACATGATTATCGATGTATTATTTCGTCTGCATCTGTAGTCGTGGTCGCGTAATCGCTGTGCCTTTCTGTGTTTTTGCTGTAATACCCGGGTTTCAACCCCGCTGCTAAAACGAAAAGTGCCTTAATTAATAAGGGGATTTTTTTTTTTTAAATAATTTTTTTTTTTATTTTTTTTTTTTTTTTATTTTAAAATATTTTTTTTCTTTTTTTTTTTTTTTTTTCCTTTCCCCTTTTCCCGCTTTAGCGGGTAGGTTGGAAAGAGGGACGGGCCCTGGAACTTTTTAAAAAAGCCCCCCTTTTCCCCTTTTGGGAAAAAAAAAAAAAAAGGGGGAAATTTCCAGCCCCGTTTTTTTTCGTTCTGGCACGGGGGTCGTGGGGAAATTCCCCCCCCCTTTTCCCCCCCTGGTTTTGGTTTAAAATTTTAAAATTTTTTATTAAAAAATATATTTAATTTATTAAAAGGATATTTAATTTTAAAAACCCCAAACCCTTTGGAACTAATTTGGGTTGCCTAAAAAAATTTCCTTTTAAAAAAAAATGGAAAAAAAACCTTTCAACCCCCCAAAAAGCTAAAAGCCCCCTTTCCGAAAATTTTTTTGTGGAACACAACGGGGGGCCCCCCTTCCCCCCTTGACCCTGGAAAAAGACTTTAAAGGGGGGGGGGGGGGGGTTTGCTTTGGGCAGGCCTTTTTTTTAGGCGGAAAAACCCTTGGGCGTACAAGGGGGTCTGGGGGAATGGGGAGTTGCCTTTGGCGTTGAATTCCTTTTGAGGGAACACCAGAGGTTCCTTTCCCCCTTTTTTTCCCCTTTTTTCCCCTTTCCCCTTTTCCCCCTTTCCCCCGGGGAAACAACTGACGCTTTAACCTCGGAAAACCCGGGGTCCCCCATCTTTTCTCTTTCCAAAATCGTTTTTTTGTGTGTGTGTGTGTGGGTGTGTGGTGTGTTGGTTTTTTTTGTGTGGTGTGTGTGTGGAGTTACCATTAAGCCGCCTGGGCTTTTCTCCGCCAAGTTTCCCCTTTGTTTTTGGTGGGGGGCCTCGCGAGTAATTGAGGACAACACCGTGGGTGTTTGCTGGACAAACGAGTCATGGAAGCTAGCCTGACCTCCCGTGGCCTCACGATAACCTCATGTAGTCTTACAAGAACCTCCCGTGGCCGCGCGAGGCCCTCACGTACTCTTACAATAACTTCACTTACATTAACTTGTCGTACGCACATTCAACAGACCTTCAAAACACTCACTCCACATCTCTTTTTCGACGATCAACATCACCATTACCTTCCTGCCCTTGGAGTCTCTTCTGTCCTTATCCATCAGTGGTTAGCGCCCCCACCCAATCCGAAAAATGAGCCGGGTTCGAATCCCTGCTGCTGGAGAGGATTATGTGTTCTATGAAAAGTGCGCGTTCATTATATATATATATATATATATATATATATATATATATATATATATATATATATATATTTTTTTTTTTTTTTTTCAAACTATTCGCCATTTCCCGCGATAGCGAGGTAGCGTTAAGAACAGAGGACTGGGCCTTTGAGGGAATACCCTCACCTGGCCCCCTTCTCTGTTCCTTCTTTTGGAAAATTAAAATAAAAAAATGAGAGGGGAGGATTTCCAGCCCCCCGCTCCCTTCCCTTTTAGTCGCCTTCTACGACACGCAGGGAATACGTGGGAAGTATTCTTTCTCCCCTATCCCCAGGGATAATATATATATATATATATATATATATATATATATATATATATATATATATATATATATATATATATATATATATATATATATATATATATATTCTTTCTTTCTTTCATACTATTCGCCATTTCCCGCGTCAGCGAGGTAGCGTTAAGAACAGAGGACTGGGCCTCTGAGGAAACATCCTCATCCAGCCCCCTTCTCTGTCCCTTCCTTTGGGGAAAAAAAAAAAAAAGAGAGGGGAGGATTTCCAGCCCCCCGCTCCCTTCCCTTTTAGTCGCCTTCTACGACACGCAGGGAATACGTGGGAAGTATTCTTTCTCCCCTATCCCCAGGGATATATATATATATATATATATATATATATATATATATATATATATATATATATATATATATATATATATATATATATATATATATAAACACACACACACACCTGTTCGTATACATAATTTCACAGGGTTGTTCTGAAAACAAAAGTGCACTGAAAAATTATAGAAAAAAAAAATCGAAAAAAAAAATCCGTGCAACGCCCCCTGGATTTGCGGAATAAATATTGCCTCTCGCTTTCCTGTAATTGTTTTCTATGATGGAATCATGGCTAGGCTTTGAGGGGAGACTCGCGCCGTCCAACTCCCATTGTACACCTCTGATGAACAATTGCCCCTCACGTACAGAGGAAGGAGGGGGGGGGGGGGGGGTGAGTGAGGGCAGCATGCTGGTGTTCAGCTGGAAAACTCTGTTCAGTACAGCTGGTGCTGACTGGTTAATGGGGATGTTCGTCGGCTGTGTCGATTGTATGGTCGCTTGTTGATGAATTCACCAGACTGGTGTCTCTCTCTCTCTCTCTCTCTCTCTCTCTCTCTCTCTCTCTCTCTCTCTCTCTCTCTCTCTCCCTCGATGAACACAACATGCTATTCAGTCCTTACCTCATGGCAAAACTCGTAGGATGAACTATCTTTCTCTTTCTCGAAGATCATTGTTTGTGTGTGTGTGTGTGTGTGTGTGTGTGTGTGTGTGTGTGTGTGTGTGTCACGCGTGTGGCTTCAGCTGGTACTGGGCACAAAGGGAGATTACCCCAGTTCACGGGAAGAGGTGTGAGTTCCGGGAACTGCTGGGGAGAAAGAGGAGGTTCCCGGAACAGGGAGAGGAGAGGGGAGGAGTTCCCCATTCATTGAGGGAGGGTAACTTGTCGTGGGGGGACGGGGAGACAAGGACTAATATCCTATTCCCGTACGCTGTGATTAACGCCTTAGCCTCCAAGCCATTAAGTGGACTTAATTATCCCATAATGGGGCTCATCTGAACGGAGTCTGGAAGGAGCGTTGGGGTGGGGGGTATATAACCCGGCCTATCGTAAGCACAAAGGTGTATCAGGTCAACCGTAACCCGTTTTCTAGCCTAAGTTAACTGGAACGGTGTGGCTGATCAAGAGTGATTTCGTCTCCTGCCTTGACGCAACCGCAACCATAACAGCGTGATTGATCAGATGATTCAGTCACAGCCGCTCGTTCTCTGTGCTCTTCTGTTTGTTTACATGTGACCAGCCATGAGAGTCCCCCTGGGAGAGGGGAGGGGAGAGGGGAGTGACGGGGAAAACGAAGCCAAAGGTAAAAAAGTGGGAAACCGAGAAAAGTTATAGAGCTGGATGAAGGGAAGGGTACGGCCGAGAGAGAGAGAGAGAGAGAGAGAGAGAGAGAGAGAGAGAGAGAGAGAGAGCACTTCAGCTTTGTTTCTGTTTTGGATGTGGAGCTGCTGTATCGTTACGCCTTTAATTAATGATTAATGTCGCCAGTAGCAGCCTCGTTTACACAGGGTTTACAGTTTACGGTCATCAGTACCTCCCCCGTCCCCCGTTTACCCCGGATTACGGTTTACTGCCATCTGTACCTCCCTCATTTACACCAGATTACAGTTCACTGTCGGTAGTATCTCCCTCACACGACGGTTTACAGTTCACTGTCGGTAGTATCTCCCTCACACGACGGTTTACAGTTCACTGTCGGTAGTACCTCCCTCACACGACGGTTTACAGTTCACTGTCGGTAGTATCTCCCTCACACGACGGTTTACAGTTCACTGTCGGTAGTACCTCCCTCACACGACGGTTTACAGTTCACTGTCGGTAGTACCTCCCTCACACGACGGTTTACAGTTCACTGTCGGTAGTATCTCCCTCACAAGACGGTTTACAGTTCACTGTCGGTAGTACCTCCCTCACACGACGGTTTACAGTTCACTGTCGGTAGTATCTCCCTCACACGACGGTTTACAGTTCACTGTCGGTAGTACCTCCCTCACACGACGGTTTACAGTTCACTGTCGGTAGTACCTCCCTCACACGACGGTTTACAGTTCACTGTCGGTAGTACCTCCCTCACACCACGGTTTACAGTTCACTGTCGGTAGTACCTCCCTCACACGACGGTTTACAGTTCACTGTCGGTAGTATCTCCCTCACACGACGGTTTACAGTTCACTGTCGGTAGTACCTCCCTCACACGACGGTTTACAGTTCACTGTCGTAAGTGGTCCCTGCCTCACCCATGCCACCTTTACAAACTCATTCCATAAAGTTCTGAAAGTTACAGATTTTCTCCAGTTTTGCTCATACTGAGAAATACTTTCCTGCACGTGTTTCTCTTTTGATTAAATTCCTTAAATAACGTTACTGAAGAAAAAATCTTTTTTTTTTACTCTCTAACAGTGTCCGGGTTATGGTTATTAACTCCCTGGAGCACAAGGGTATGACCTTTACTTAACGATGACCCCGACCTTTGACCCGACCCATAAAGGTCAGGCGGGGTCTTACCCATGGGTTGTGTACCGTCGTGCTCAAAGGGTGAGGATTTATGTGCCATGATACAATATACAGTTGTATGCAGGGGGGTTACTGTACTACACTTGTACTACATTAGAGTAGCAACTCTTCACTAAATCACTAGACGAACACTATGGTAACGTCCCTTGAGTACATTTAGTTTATGCACGCGTGTGCTGTGGTACGGTTCCTTCAGTACACTCAGTGTACACGATGTACGAGCGGTGACCATAGAGATCGTGGCTTGAAAAAAAAGATGTCAACGTAGGTTGATTGCGAGGTCACTACATCCCTCTAAATGATGATGTATGATGTAGCCATACCTCAACATGATGTCTGTGAGGTCCCTGTGTATATTCCTCAACATGGGGGTCTGATCTCGTCATATTCCCCAGCACAGTGATGCCTATGAAGACAATATATTTCTCAACGTAATCTCCTTCCCCTCCCCCTCGCGGCAGTGCAATCAGTCCTCCTTGGTATGGCTTACCTACCCGTAGATCCTTTCTGTAGAAGCCCTTGCGCGCGCCGCTTAAGGAAATCCTCTTCTGCGGCCATGAAATTACTTGATTATTTCTATTATTATTATTATCATTGAACACAAGATTCCTTTTACGGAGATTCCTCCCCCAGGCAACTCTAAGGCTGCGCTGCACTCAGTAGCAGGGAGAGGTGTCCCTACTTGCGTCGTTCTTTGCGGTCATCGCGTTGCAGAAGTGTTGTTCCTCGAGTGTGAGCAGATGGAAGTTGAGCAGGTGAGGAAGGGCGAAGGCTGGTAGCGACACTTAGCAGCAATGACCATCTGGAGCTTGGCTCTGTGTGTGTGTGTGAGAGAGGATCAACAAGCCTTCGGTCAGTCCATTCACCTCGCATGTTTTGCTTGACCGCATCACACGACCGTTGTAGGCAGTCGGGTGTGTGATATCCCGTGATGATGATGGCGTGCCCTTTGTGCAAGAGGTATACCATCACCACACCGTCATAGCCTCAGGACAACAGTGTCCTAGATCTGCCCTCCTCCGGGGGCGTGTTGATCATTCGAGGTGGGATGAGATGGGAAGCCACCTTGTGTGTGTGTGTGTGTGTCGACTGCTAACCTGTTGGTATATCTCTGTATCAAAATGGCGAGCTCATCCCATGTCGTGTACAGCGGGAGAGTCGTGTGGATCAACCTGACAGCAGTTTAAAGACTCTTGGGGGGGTATAGCCGGGCGAGCTGTGCCCTGATCCACCCCCAGTACTACGAGACCAGACCGAACCTCACTCACACCTTGCCAGAGTGTCTAGTTCGTCAAGTGAGGATTGACCGAACCCAACCAGAAGTGAAGGTGGGTAAGCCTCATCTACGTGCCTCATGACTGCCCCTCACCCTGTCAACACCACCTCACTCACGCACCTTGTCCACCACTCCTAGTGTTGCCACCTCTCAAGATATGCCGTGTCACAGCGCTCGTTCTCACTGGCTCAGCGTGTAGCGCTCACCTCAGGGATATTCAAGAGGTGAGAAGAGTAACGCGTGAGTCGCGTGCTGTCGTGGGTTACGTGGGAGATGGAGAGTGTGTTATGTGGGCTGAATGCCAGCGACCCACGTTAATGTAAGGCAGAACGAAAAGACAGCAGCCTGGCCCAAGGAGGGGAACTTGGAAGTCACTGTAATGGTTGTTAGTCCGTAAGAGACAAACAATTATTTGTTTTCCTTTGGTGAACTTTTTCTTCGTAAATTGCATTAGGATAAATGTATCTTTTTTTAGGATAGAATAACATAATTACGCCCACGTTCATCCAACAGTAACGCGTAACTGGTGTGGCCTGTATAGAGGTCAGGTGTTGTCCATAAGAGGAACAGACAAAACGCTATCATGTGAAGAACCCAAAGCTTTTCAATTATTCTCGTCCGGTGACAAGCAGCGTTCTCTTAGAAATCCAGAAGAGGTTTTTGGTTAGAATCCAAACACTTTAAGTCAAGGGAGAAAAAAAAAAAAAAGACCATGTATTTTTATTTGTTTGTTTGTTTGTTTCCAACCATATAAGACGTATCTTGACATAACGTGGACAATTATACTTGAGGGCAGAGCCCCTACTCTGTATTGCTGGAATGATACACAAGGCGACCTTTGCAAATTATGGCCACTGTGAACCAGAGGCATTACCTGTAACACCAGCAGAAAACATCCGTGTAATGTGGCCTCTGGACTTTTAATGAAGACTGATAAACCCATCCAGAGTGTGAAAGGTCAGGCCATCATAACCCAAGTGTCGTAACGTCGTTTTCAAGGGTCATACGGTCATGTTCAAGGGTCGTACCGTCGTGCTCGTGTGTCGTATCGTCGTGTTCAAGAGTCGGCACCGTCGTGTTCAAGGGTCGTACCGTCGTGTCCAAGGGTCGTACCGTCGTGTTCAAGGGTCGTACCGTCGTGTCCAAGGGTCGTACCGTCGTGTTCAAGGGTCGTACCGTCGTGTCCAAGGGTCGTACGTCGTGTCCAATGGTCGTATCGTCGTGTTCAAGGGTCGTACCGTCGTGTTCAAGTGTCGTACCGTCGTGTTCAAAGGTCGTTCTGTCGTTCTGAAGGAGATTATCGGGTCTTTTTCTTCCCTTGTCCCACGTGCTATGAACGCGTGGAAGATTCATGAGTCGCACTAGTGTGTCTGTGACGGCTTTATAATGACTTCCGAGAAGCTATTTAACCGCTACGGCCCGCCTCACGCTGTGCTATGAACACTGTCGCCTCCCGCTGTATAGGGAACACCGCTGCACACAGGACGCGCCACGAGATCAATAATGTTATTAAAACAAGGCTTAAAGTGTTGTCTGTGCCGGCGCTGGCGCTACGAGGCTGGGAAGTACTGTGTGCAGGCGTCAGCCGTCTGGGTGACGCCTGCCTCTTAACGAAATGAAAGAGTTTGGAGTTGTGTTCTTTTAAGATTTGAGCACTCATTCTTTTAGCATTTTATATCATTAGGATTTTCTATGCAATGTGGTTCTTTCATATATATATATATATATATATATATATATATATATATATATATATATATATATATATATATATATATATATATATATATATATATATATATTCTTTCTTTCTTTCAAACTATTCGCCATTTCCCGCATTAGCGAGGTAGCGTTAAGAACAGAGGACTGGGCCTTTGAGGGAATACCCTCACCTGGCCCAATTCTCTGTTCCTTCTTTTGGAAAAAAAAAAAAAAAAAATATATATATATATATATATATATATATATATATATATATATATATATATATATATATATATATATATATTGGAAAGGATCACAATTTTGCGCGTGATCAAGATATTCCTATGAGTCCACGGGGAAAATGAAACACGAAAAGTTCCCAAGTGCACTTTCGTGTAATAATCACATCATCAGGGGAGACACAAGAGAGAAATATAACAGCTTTGTCTCTTCGATTTATATCAACTGACTGTTATATTTCTCTCTTGTGTCTCCCTTGATGATGTGATTATTACACGAAAGTGCACCAGGGAATTTTTCGTGTTTCATTTTCCCAGTGGACTTATAGGAATATGTATATATATATATATATATATATATATATATATATATATATATATATATATATATATATATATATATATATATATATATATAATATATATATATAATTTATATATATTCCTAAGTCAGTAGTTATGAAAGCCAGTTTGTTAACGTGTTGGTAATTATGTTAATGGCATCGTTACGATTATGAAGGGATTAACAAGAGTGGCAGGTGCTGAAGGTGAGACTTTAGTCTGAGTAATCGAGAATCTACACAACATATTGCCATCAAGTTCATGAATGGTCTGGACTTGAATCATTTGACGTATGGCTAGACTTCGACAGACATATTAGACTGCATCCTTCAAAGATGATCTAGGCGCACAACAGCGAGAATGATGTCAAGGTGTTTACCAAGTGTAAGTCCACGAGTTTGTGTCATACCAGGAGTCAAAGAAGTAAGTCGTACAGAAGCCCAAGTCACAGTCTAGGGCAGGAAACGAACACAGTCATCTCATCATGGATGTCGTTGGTAACTGCAGCTTCTACGAAGTCGACTGCCATACTGGTTTTATGGAGGAAATACTCGCGTCGTTGTGTTCCAGGAGTAACACAAGGCTTCATTATTATTATTATTCGGTGTTCAGGGCTCTCTCGCGGACGTCTGTGCTTAGATATACTGAAGATTTTTGTGAGTCGTCCGCGGGGGAATCTCTCCTTTATTTGGTATGGGTTGCATGAGCGAGTTCGTGTGAGTAAAAAGCCGTATTGTTTTACTTCGTCAGACTCGTCGTTATCGCAGCCTTGCTCAAAATTTCCAAGATTCACTACCTCGGGGAGGTCAGCGGGGACCAGTTGCCCAAGGGGTATACTTACAGCAACCAAGAGGCTGTGGCGTGGAAGTAAACAAGAACATTATCATCAACAAAGGTGGAAGATTAGTAGCAAAGTATTGTCATTACAGGACGAGAGTAATGGAGGAACGGATGAAGCTGAGCCATGGAATGGTCAGTGATGACAATACATCAAAGAGTTGAAATCAAAAAGCCATGTCACACTGCAGAAGGTGAGGTCGTGTAGTGCTCCCCCGTGCTGTCTGTACCAACGGGTAAATGTGAGTCTGTGATGACGCACAGACATGGTCGTCTCTCATACTGTGGTGTGGGCGCTGTTCTGGGACTGATTCCTGGACATGTGTCAAATGTTGCCTTCCCTGCACACACAAACACACTCTCTCTCTCTCTCTCTCTCTCTCTCTCTCTCTCTCTCTCTCTCTCTCTCTCTCTCTCTCACTCTCTCTCTCTCTGGGTCTTCTCCACCCAAGTGTTTTCACAGCTCTTTTTCAGACCTTTACGTCCTCACGGAATGAACAACTCAGAGGCGCAACCTTGTACAACGCCTTGGGGGGCTTCCAGACTCGACAAATGCGGAGGAGATTGGAAAAATGGAAACGTCCATAAACGAGATTGCCAGTTCTGGTACTGAGGTAAGATGAAACCGAGCGACACTGTAATAGAGGGAAAATAGGGTGCAGCGCCAGCACACCTATGACATATTAGTCCGCGCTGACATGACGAGGTTTTGATAACCGATCATAATCCTCCTTGCACGACGGTACGTCCTCCTGAGTATGAAAGCCTGACCCTTGACTCGACTCCTTGGGTTCAGATCAGAGGGCAGGCTGTCTCAACCCACGACTCGTCGTTACCTCTGTCCTTTGAGGAGATAATCGAGCGATGCACAAGCTCGTTACAGATCATGGCACCTCCCGAAGCGGCGAACACCACAGCTGGTGGAGGCTATGATCCATCTAGCGTAGGTTATTCTCAGATGTCTGCCCACACACCTCGCCTCCACACCTCGTGTGCCGATGCTGTCGTACAGGATAAAGCTCTACGACTTGTCGCTTGTGAATACACGCATGCACTGAAGAACGATATCTGTGGTTAACGTAAAACCGTCTCTGTTACTCGTTTAAGAGAACAAAAGAAAAAAAAGCACTGGAAACTTAGAAGCCAGCTTGATAACAACCCACCGACATACCCAAAACCTCAACAGCAACACACATATGGAACTCTTCTGGTTCCCACGGACCCCAGAGCCCCGAGGGAAGCTGCTCCAGTCATCCGTCAATATACAAAATAAATAGATGATAGCTCAGCTTAGCTGCTGTCCTTCTCCCTGTCAACCCAGAGCATCACCCTCATAACACACCCAGCATGAAGAGGTGTATAGACACCAAAAACAGAGCAGACTACACACCACACACACACACACACACACACACACACAAACACACTTCAGCAAGCCTTCATCGTGCATATTTACCCTGGTCCACCTCATCTTGCCTGCCTTATGTCTTCCTTTCACTCGTCCTCAATAGCGCCGTTGAGAAAAAAAAGAAGAAATGAAAACTTTTGGTTTAAAGTGAGACTGACTAATGCTTCACCGTAAGTTTTGTAGGCAGCTCGTCTTTGTTCCCCTGGTCGAAAACGGTTGGTGGCTCGCGGCTTTAGGCCTGCCCACTGCCAGGGGCATTAAGGCCTTCACCGTCCGAAAAATCGTATAACACTTTATTGAGGTGTTAAGGAAGGTTCCTAAGACTACAATACCACGTATATGGTGGACTCGCGTTCCGAAACATGGACGTTAGGGAAAGTCTTCTTGTCTCTCGTCAACTTGAAGACCCCCAGCTTGAAGACCCCAGCTTGAAGACCCCCAGCTTGAAGACCCCCAGCTTGAAGACCCCCAGCTTGAAGACCCCAGCTTGAAGACCCCCAGCTTGAAGACCCCCAGCTTGAAGACCCCCAGCTTGAAGACCCCCAGCTTGAAGACCCCCAGTTGGGGGGAAGACTTGTGGGATGAGAGATGGGTGTCCCTTGAATCACGTACAGCCAGGAATTGACACTTAAGCAGAGGTTATTTAACCCAGGTCTTGATGGTATAACCTTTCTCGACCCTGGATCTGTTGTCTCTATCGCTGGGAATATGATTGTTTTGCGTAGGGCAACTGAGGCAACATATTCACGTGGAACTTTTATATTTCGCAGTTAAAAGTTTTTTTTCCCACTAACATTGTCAGCAGCGACACAATGAGGCATTGAACATGAAACAGTGGTAATTAAATTTTTATTGTCGTGCATGGAATTTTCTAAATGGACGAATGAATTGGGTACATGTTTTGCATATTCATTTACGTATTTTCTGGTCTTAAAATAGTTTTTAGTTCTTACATCCTCCGTGTTGTTGATATATATCGTGTTCCCAAGGTTTTACTAACTCTCGGGAGTAGACGTTCAACGACGTTTCGTCTTACCAGATGGTCAGTACGTAGGATTCAAGTTTCCACGTAGTGTTAAGGGCTCTTATGAAGCCCGGATGATTCTCCTACAAGGTCTCTGGTCTACCAGGAGTACTGTAATCGCTGTAACGATATGGTTACAGATAACCCAGCGGCCCCTCTGTGGTTCCTGGTTCTGTCAGTACATCATGCGATGCCACTCTGCGTTTGATCGCGTTACTGTATCATGGACCTGCTCATCTACATGGCGTCATCCTGGAAGAGGCGGTGGCTTCCAGGATGGCAGAGCCAGCGTACTTCTGGAAGTGGTGGTGGCGACTCGTGGGTCGTGGAGCCACTTCCCCCCGACTGGAGGAGGTGGAGGCTGTACCTGCAGTAGGGTGTGGCCGCCCACTACCCACTCCTCAACCCTGTCATCTCCACGTACCACCAAACATCCCCAACAGATCGATACTTGACTCACCTCCTCCTCCTCCTCCCCCTCACCACCAACACTTGCAATATCAACTTGTAGCTCCTCCCTCAACCCCTTCCTTGCACACCTGTATACTCTCACCTGTATTATCACGTCTGGCCACACACTGGGACCGCATTGCACCGCTACTTCTCTAGGGATAAAGCAGACTGTTCGCGACTGCGGCCCTATATAGGCCCGTGTGCCTGGTGAGGCCCGCGGGCCTCCGTCCTGACCCCAGCGTAAGGGTGGACGTGACCCCCGATCTAGGGGAAAAATGATGTTAAAAGAAAAAAAAATCATCTTCCATCTGACATCTTGAAGTTTATGGACTGCTCGAAGCCTTGAATTATTGTTTTATCTATATATAACATGTGTATACATCTGTCATACATGTAGACCTCCCCCTTCACCCCCTCCCCCCCAACCCACACTTCACTTAATCTACATGCAATGAGTACACAAATTCGAGAGAAGAAGAAGAGAGTCAGGCGGCAACTTAAGGGTGAAAGGTTAATTTAAAAGGAACTCTCGTGTGTGTGTGTGTATGTGTGTGTGTGCTCACGTGCCAGCCATCATCGGCAGCATCAGCCTCCTGTCCTTGGCCCGGCATGTTTCCATTCTACCTTGTGTCACGGCCAAACGAAAATAGCGCCCAGGACGCTAGAATATTCCCGCCCCGCTCTGTGTTATCGCCCACCGTAAACATTGTCGCATTCTTTCCCCCACAGCAAGATTGGACACGCTCGTTTTTTGAGAATATATATATATATATATATATATATATATATATATATATATATATATATATATATATATATATATATATATATATATATATATATATATATATATATAAGAACATCTCTGGCTTCATTTTAGCTTCATTTCATTTCTCTGTTTCTTTACGGGAGAGATATTCTGATAATGACGGACTTGGATGCCCCGAGTAGTGATGGTCGAGGGACGTCTCACACCACAGCTTGTCCCCTGCAAGGAGGAGGAGCGTCCATCTCTCACGTCTGCATAATGCTATGATTACTCGACTGCCTCGTTCAGGAGGGGTGATGAGCGACATGGAGACAATAGATAGCTGGCGTGGTACAGCAACCGAACTCCCCAACGCCCACCCCCTCTGCAACCAGTCAGACGACGCTTGACGTGGACCACAACCCATCCAGCACCGCCCCCTACAACCAGCCAGGTAACAGTTGACGCGGACCAGCACCCACCCAACCTCCTGGAAGAGGCAGGTCGGGAGTATTGCTGGAGTCTGGAAGATAACTGAGGCTTGAGTTGTGGATCAGATGTTAAAGTTACGATACGAGAAGCCGTCACGGGAGATGGTTCTCGAGGTATTTATGGCCCCCGCGGGACGCTCTCTACTTTTCCTTCCTCTCTCTCATTTTTTCGCTGAGGAAAAATACCCAAAACATGAAATTTTTCACGAGAGTTTGATGAGCCTTTCCTGGTGACGGGAGTGTATAGGAGAGCGCGTGGTCACTGGCTATAATGGTTAGCCCCCCTTACCAACACACACATACGTACATTCCCAGCGGTACAGCACTAACGTTCCCCCAGCAAGCCAGCATACGGCTCTGCCCTCATGGCTGTATATCAAGATCTGCCGGTATGGAGGACGACAGGTCGTACCACGGGAGACGAACGGACCGACATGGTTCGAAGAGCGAGGTCACGACCTTTGACCCATGTATACAAGTCATCACACACGTCCTGATTACTAGATCTGTGGCATGATGGTGTGCGAGTCCAGGGTATGATGGCGTGGGTTTGTATTTTTACCAGACTTAAACATCAGGTCAAAGACCAGATCATCATACCTTAGGATCGTATCGTTGACCCCAGAGGTCACACAGTCTGGCTCAAGGGTCGTACCACAGTGCCCAGGAGGTACACCGAGACATTAGGGTCTTGGACTCATTGACCACATGACCCGCATGGCGACGCATGTGTGGATCACTGTGGGGGTGCGGTTGCAAGGTACCATCCTCCTTAACATGGTAAGGTCAGTTTGCGTCCGACGATCGTGCTGCTGCTGCCGCCTACGTCAGAATATATGCGCCCCTCGTGTTTCTCCCAGGCGCCACAGCAAGTGTCGCTCCCGTGATCTTCAGGCGCTGCGTGTGACTTCATCACTCGTGACGACATTTCCGCGATTCCTTCCTCCTCCTATCTCTCTCTCTCTCTCTCTCTCTCTCTCTCTCTCTCTCTCTCTCTCTCTCTCTCTCTCTCTCTCTCTCTCTCTCTCTCTCTCTCTCTCTGCCACCCGCCAGAGCGTGAGACGCTACTTAACCAAGTCTATAAAGAGGTTGGGGGGGGGGGGGGGACAACGACACGGCCGTAGGTGGACATAAGAACCGAAATCTTTGACTCACCGAGACCACATTACCCACCCGAGAAACATTTATAATTCTGGTGAAAAAAAAAAGAAGAAAAGTTGAAGAAAAGTGAGTGAGAAGTTAGGCAAGAACAAGAGAAGAAAAAAAAGATTATTTTTTTTTCCCAGCGAAGAACTGGAGGAGGAGGAGGAGGGGAGGATATCTTGTCTGCAGTGGAAGGTGCTCTCCTTAAAGAAGGTCGGGAGGAGAGTGGAGGGCTTCGTGCTCCCGGCAATGGGTCTGGAGGAGGTCGGAGAGCGCCCGGGTCATCTCATGAAGGACGAGCCTGACGCAGAGGTACCCCCCTCCTCCCCTCTTCCTCCTCCTCCAGAGACTGGTGGCAGGACCGAGACCTGCGTGAATAAAGGACACCAAGATCCGGACGACGTCGACGCTTGCTTTGCATCTGGACGTCTTGTACGACCTCGGGGAGGCGCTGATGGAGGAATTCTGCTGGGTGGTCGGGGGGGGCAGGCAGGCAGGTAAGACGGAGACCAAAACGAGGCCAGGAGCGGCACACCAGCTCCACGATTTTCATCGGTCGACTTAAGACGTTTTATCGTCGGGCGGCGGGAGGCAGGAGTCTCCTGTTGTTATTTCTTCTTCTCTGTGTCAAGAAGATTCGGATGACATCAGAGACGGATTATCAACGGTGAGACAAATCGAAGATACGCGTCCTGATCGCCATCATCTGTGAGGGGGTGGGAACTGGGGATGAAACACCCTTAGAATTTAGATATAAGCTTGGCCAGCCGGCATGCGACCGACCTCCACCTCCCTACCTAAAAAAAAAAAAAAAAAAAAAAAGGAAAACAGAGCAAAATGTTTTACAGTTTCAGGTCAGCTCATTTTTTGGCTCGACAAAATCAGTTGAGAGAGAGAGAGAGAGAGAGAGAGAGAGAGAGAGAGAGAGAGAGAGAGAGAGAGAGAGAGATGGATTCTGGCGTGATCCTTCCGTCTGAGACAACTTAATAATACCGGTATGGATAATAAGGCTTCACGTGTGATGAGATGATGTAATTGTGTGCCAAAATATATGAGGGGCTTCCCCTCCGATAGATGAGATAACCAGAGGAGCATGTCAAAACATGAGAGAGGAGTAGCAAAGCAATCCTTTATCAATATATATATATATATATATATATATATATATATATATATATATATATATATATATATATATATATATATATATATATGTATATGTTTCCATCCATATGAAGAAGCCTGGAACACTAAGCAAGACATGTTGGAACAGTGTTCAGCATGACAGTTTTCGTGGTGGGTGTTTTGCAGTTCGTTGATGACAACGTCATGTGAACCTGCAGCAGGTAAAGCAAGCAGTGAGGTGTCGGGGGGGGGGGGGGGGGGGGGGGGGGGGGCTCACGGAGGTTGTGTGTTGTGAGTCAAGGACGAAGGACTGGAAGTTTTGAAATGAGCATCCCAACCATCCAGTGACTTTGTTGTGTTAACGTTTAAGAAGCTGGATTAAATTTCGATAATAATTCCAGGGCGTGACACCCACAGATAGTTGTATGAGAGAAAGACGTCATGAATGACTGGAAATCATAATCAGACTTGACCCATAGGATTTCCCGTATTTACTATGACGATAAAACATTGTATATTTCAGAGGAGAGGAGCCACTGGATTCATTGTTCTGGAGAAACAGAACCTCTCCCAGATCGGTGCCATTGATTCAAACGTGCCAGCCTGGCCATTAGGAACTGCACTAAGTGACTTCCCATGTTGGGAAGCTCCAAATAGTGTGAGCGGGTCTCCTGGCTGGCCGGAGAACCAAGTTAAGCCCTCGTGCCACGCACGGCCGAGAGCATCGACGTTGTTAAGAGGGAAATGGCACAAATCTCCCGAGGGCACAATGCACCAGCTCTGTTGCTGCACAGAACACATGACTTCCTACAGCCCAGAATCAGCGAGGGATAGACCCCGTTGCTTCATACAGCTCAGAAGCACACAAGGAATAGATGGAAAACAGTTTGTTCGATGGAGACTTTGATGGTCTATTTGCAAAGAGTCTGCTGGGTCAGTTGGTAGCCACTCCATATGATTTTATACATCGCTTAAAATCACTTTTTTTGATAAAGTCATTTAAGGGGCATCATACTGTTTTTATTCTTATTTTGGCTTCTCTTTGTACCAGAGTTCTAAGCCATATATTACCCTGTAATCAAGTCATGATCATAGAGATAATTTTTTTGATTCAGCAGGACACGTACAGCGTGCATGGCCCCACATCCCCAGGCGGAGTTCCTCTCTTACGTTTATAACGAACGATTTCTTGACTTTCTGGGTTTAAATCTTCTTGTTATCTTCTCTTCA